>NC_050461.1:47208290-47449929 GCF_903995425.1 Onychomys torridus | reverse complement strand
GTTCCTCCTGTTGTGGTGACCTTCAGTCATAAACTTATTTTCGTTGCTACTTTGTAACTGTAATTTTGCTACTGTTATGAATCGTAATGTAAATATCTGATAGGTGACCCCTGTGAAAAGGTTCTTTGACACCCCCAAAGGGGTCGCAACCCACAGATTGAGAATCACCAACCTAACTGGACGCAAGTTAAATATGCATAGTTACTTAAAGTGAGTTTGGAGACTCCACAGTCCCTCAGAAGAAACAAGCTTCTAAATGTTTGCAACTCTCAACTGGTTCCCTTAGACCCCAGTATTAGAGGACATCCTTATGTTCCTCATACTTTGTCTCAAATGGAGAATTCACGATTCTCACTATGCACAAGCTAACACCAGAGCAAGAAGTGGTCAGTCTGGACTCAACCCCAGTTCACGCCAGATGGTGCGTGCTTTACTAATGTACCTTTACAAAGTCAAATCAATAGGGACAATACTTAAGGGGAGGGTGTGGCAGCAGGTGGCTGTATGGTGAGGGAAGTCTGTGGCTGTGCCCCCTTAAACAGCAGCTTACAATCAGCTACTGCTTGGAGTGCATTCCATGGAGAACCTACCACCACATCGGTTTAAGTACTGAGGAGACAGGGTAAGTGTGAATGTGGAGAGGTAGACTCCCCAAGAAAGAGCAGAGACCAGGAAGGGCACCTTCGAATCTCTAGGCAAAATTACACTTGGGAGAGGCACTCTGAGTGGGCTTTTCAGTTTTCAAACAGTGTTTTGGAACAAGCTAAACTGTGCATAAAGACACATTGTAGGCCAAGCAGGGTCACTGGAGTGGGCACCATAAGGGCATACTGGAAGGATCCTGTGCCTCGGGTGATTTAGGATATTTATGGTGACAATTTTACTTATATTGCTTAGAAGCACAATGACGTATTGTCTGTTTCTGAATCCTCGGTTTTGTTTTAAGTTTTACATAATTTAATATTATTACAAGGGGGAAAAAGGGACAAAGAAGGGTCAAAAAGTAGGGAACAGGGCATAGAACATTCTCCCTTTGCATTCAGTTGGGCCAAAGGAAAAACATTTGCCCATCACCTGACCTTTAAGAGGCACTCTCCTAGCCCTGTGGGCCCAGAGAGTTGAATGGCCATTGAGATTCATTCATGGTGGAAGAAATTTGTAAGCTTGTATTAGGTAAGTGACTTCCCTGGGGCCTGAAAGTCATTGTGTATAGATTGTGCACCTTGTTCCAAAGGACCTGCTGACCTTCCATAGTCAAAAACACTTAGCTGCCCAGACCTTTATCTCTATGTGATTGTTTTCTTGTCATTAATAGTGCCAAATGTACCTGCAATTTCCTCCACAAATCTCCCAGGTGACATCCCACAAGATTCACGCGGACAGTGACATCCGCAGAGCGGTTTTATTCAGCACTGAACACTAGTTGGGTGGTTTTCTAGAAACATGTTTATTTTCAGTTCAAAGTCAAAAATAAAGAGACAGCTTAGCAGTAGAGGCTGTGTAAGCCGAGGCCTGGCACCCCATCCCAACACAGGGGGAAAAGGAGAATAAAAACAGACAAAAGAGGAGACTCCAGAGAAGAGACCCTCAGCTTTTAGTCCACACTCTTGTAATCCCCCAGTCCCCGGTAAAAGAAACCAAAGTCTAAGCAGCAGAAATGGTGTAAACTATAGGAACGGAGAGTAGCTCTGCTTCTTCCAGTTGTGGCGAAGGTCCTTCTGCTGAACACGGCTTGGCTGGGAACAGAATTTGTCTCGCAGGAGGAAGCGGTCTTTGGCCCGTCTCACGATTTCTCCAGCGTTGTATAACAAGCGGATTTCAAAACTCACTTTCTTCTCCAACTGCAGCAAAAAGGCTCCAAGCCTGAAAAACAGGGCAAAGAAACGTCTCAGAGGCAAAGCGCCTCTTCCTCTGGTGTCCAGCTCTTACTTGTACCATAGTTTTAAGGAAAACCCAAGAGCGGAGAAATAGCTCCATTCATAAGCCAAGGCTGGGGCTCCAGGGTGGGATGTTTCCTGTGTGAGAAATGAGAGTCAGGGCAGAGAGACAGGCGGATCCCGGGAGCTCCCCGACCAGCCAGCCTTAGTGTGCTCCAGCCCAGTAGGAGACTGTTAAAACTGCTATAGCACCTGAAGAATGAGACCCAGAGCTGTCTTCTAGCCTCCACGGAAGTGTATGCATATTTGCACATATAAGTGTACCCCTAATAAACATGAACCCCACACACATACACATGGAGAATCAGATGTCGTGCCCCATAACCGTGAGTTAGTGCTATACCACAAGATGACCCCTGAACTTCCCAAGACATTTCAGAATTTCCATGTCTTGCAGATTTTGGATCTGTATAATATGTAGGATCCTGGGACTGTTTATAGGCTTTAGATTAACAATCCAGTTGTCTTGGATATCTGTTCCTGGTTAATACAGACAGCAAGTTCTGAAAATGCACTTGGGAGAAGATAGGAATGAACAGATCCCGGACTTTTCAACAATTTGTTGCCTTCTCTCAAAAAAACGTTACGATTTTTGGCAGCTCTTGAATTCTCTAACATTTTAAAAATTTATTCATTTATTTTTGATAGGGTTTTATGTAACCCAGGCTGGCCTTGAAGCTGGTATGTAATCTAGGCCTACCTCCCAATCTTCCGGCCTCCACCTCTCAAGCTGTGGGATTACAGACATGGACCACATGCCCAGCTCTTTGCAGTCTTTTAGAAAAAGAAAGTGATGAGACTACATTGGAAAAACAATAACTAAGCAAAACATCTAAGTCCCAGAGGAAAACATGTTCCCACTCCAGGAAAAATGTAAATGCCAGTGTGTAGCCTTTCATCTGAGTTTACACACGGAGGGATTTATTTGTGGGCCAAGAGAGTTCATTCTGCTGAAATCGGGTAGATTTGCCTCCCACAGATAACTGAGCAGTCTGGAGACAGGGGAGATGTCCGGGCAGTTTAAAGACTAAAGACAGTGATAGAGAGGAGGACAGAGCTTCAAATACCCCCCAGCATCAGAGTCTAAGTCAGCAGAGTAAACATAAAACAGAAACACGGCAAGTATAACAAACACGAACGAAAAGAAAACACGTCATGTTAAGAGTGCTGTCTAGTAAAGGCCCTGGCTCTTTATTCAAAGATACAGCAGCGTCACTGTAGTGGTCAGTGAGTCCCGGGGAGGGATGGCATTGCTGGGCAGAGGGGTGGGCCGGAGAGGGAGAGGAGAGGCCCGGAGTGTGGTAAGAATTTCCTGGTTGCTGAGGCGAGAAATGGAAAACTGGTTAGCTAGCCCTACGGTCTTGGGTATAGAGAAGAGTCTGTGTTCCACATTTCTTTCTTTCTTTTTTCTTTTTGTGAGACATGGGATCAATGTGTAGCCCAAGCCTGAACTTGCAACCTTCCTGCCTTCCCCAGGATTTGGATTACAGGCATGTACCACAACATTTGACATGTAAGGAGAGCTGGAGGGCTGGCAAAGACATGCAAAGTCTAATTAAGAGGTGGAAATGTAAAAATCAATTATTTATTCTAAAGAGAGGAACAATCTTGGAGGTTTACCCACTGGGAACATAGTTTAGAAGATGAATATATGAAATACTCCCTGCTCCCTGATGCTGGAGATGGATTCCGGGCCTTGCTCATGCTAGGCAAGTGTTCTACCATTGATCTACATCCCCAGTTCAAAATATATATGAACTACTCTATTTCAGTAAGTGTGTTGTGCCCCCAAAGTTCCCTTTAAGGGGAATTAAGAGGGTCACAGTTGGTACCTAAGCTAGATAAGGAGGACTTCTTAGTCTTAACAGACATTAGATGCCAGAAAGGATTGAATATCCAGGGCTGCTATTATCCTTGCTTGGATCCTTGCCTGGAAGAGAGAAAAGAATAAGTGTATGCTTACTGCAGTGGTGGAGTGAAAGATAAAATTTCAAAACCCAAATCATGGGGCTGAGATGCTACCTCGGGGTCCCCTTGGATGTGGGAGCTGGGGTTGCCCAGGTCTGTCCATGGAAAGGCAAGTATATGGCCACCTGACTCGAGAGCAGCTTCTGGTCAGTAAGCCTCTTGGAAATTTTTTGCCCTCTATTAGGGAAGAAATGAGTTGGGGTGGCATTCTTTCTTTGTGTGCGACTCTAGAAAAGAAAATTCTGGCAAAACACTGGAGTTTACAGTGGGACCAGAGTGGATCCCAGTGGATACTAAGAACTGTACCGCAGAGCCGGGCGGTAGTGGCGCACGCCTTTAATCCCAGCACTTGGGAGGCAGAGCCAGGCGGATCTCTGTGAGTTCAAGGCCAGCCTGGTCTACAGAGCGGGATCCAGGACAGGCACCAAAACTACACAGAGAAACCCTGTCTGGCAAAACAAAACACAAAACAAGCAGATTGGAGGGAGGGTACTTGGGTTCTTCAGGAAGTCTGCTAGACTTTATTGTGTGGAGGAGCATTTGCAGGTTTAGAAATATGATAAAGGCTGAGAATGAGAACCCAGAAGACGAGAGAGGAGCACAATACCCGATCCCCTGTAACACGAATGCCTCGAAGCACAGGATGGATTTCACGAGGCCCCAACTTATTGGAAAGATTTCTATTTAGTGACATCCAGAAGAATGAGTCACACCTCACGCAAACAATAGCAGAAGAATTACAGGGAAGTCTTGCGACAAAAGGGGCTGAGCTCAAGTCCTGGTGACTCCTTGGAGCTCACGTTCACATCTAGTCTCAGGATGTTTCCTGGAAGGAAAGAGAGGGAGGCAGGAAAGGCGAGAAGGAAGCGGAAGGATCGTCATCAGCTCCCCTTTCTTCCCTAGTGGGGCGCAGGTGCAAGTCCCCACCATATTCCTTGAAGGATGGTGACCGTGCTGCAGCTGAAGGTGTCAAATGATCTGTGGCAATAAAGTATGACGACCAAGTCAGTGTATTCAAGATGCTGGAGCCTTGTCCAAGAGGAAACTTTTTATTTATGCATTTCAAGGGCTACAGACAGACCTCTGGGTATTGATAGAAGTCCTGGACTGCCACGCTGAGAGGCACAGGAAACAGGAAACATGTTTACAGAGGCAGTACACAGGAGCCACAGAGAGGGAACGGTCATTTGTAAAAACCTTTTATCTGGGGCACCAGACCCTTGTCAATTGTTCCAGTAGGATCAAATGATGGGTTTTGAACTACTGCCCAGCAAGGCTAGAAGGGTATTTAGTCATTTCACAAGACAGAAGCCTTGGATAGATGAGAAGCAATGCCATTCAGGCAGAGGGTGAGGTAAGAGACAGTCCCCACCATGCTGTTGTCCTATTACACTGAGTTTCGATAAACTTCGAGCTCTGAGTTGAATATCCAAGTACTTATCTTTGGTTATTTTAAAAACAACCCAAATGTATTCACCGGCCTCTTTTGGAATGGGCCTAAGTTCATGTGGGGAGTGGGGTGTGAGGGTTGTGTCACACTGGGAGCGGGCTACTCTGGCTTGGATCTTGGCTTCTGTCGCCATTAGCTGGGCAGTGTGTTGACCTCTCTGGGTCTGTGCGGTCACAACCTTGACACGTAATACCTCACTGGCTGAATGTCTCCGTGCTAGTTGGCTGGCATGGCAAAACGACACATATTTGCTATAATGACGGGAGTGCTAGACAGCGGGGATGCAGACTACCCTCAGACACCACCTCTCTGTGACCACAGAGAGGAGCGATCTTCCTGAAGCCTCTAAGGGTTACCAGGACAATACCTGCTGTAGGTGCTGGAACCATGAGTGGAAGGTGCTGAGCACAGTACCTGGCAATACCACAGACCCCTGCTCCATTTTAATTATGTATTTTAAGATTCATTGTATGTGTGTGAGTGTGTCCCCATCCATAAGAGGGTAGCAGATCTCCCTGGAGCTAGAGTTACAGGGAGTTGTGAGCACCTCTTAATATAGGTACTGGGACCCAAACTTGGGTCCTCTGCAAGAGCAGCGAATGCTCTTAAATGTTGATCCATCCCTCTAGCTCCCTATGTGTCAGTTTTAGGTAGGGTCTTGTTCAGCCCAGGGTGATCACTACACAGGTGTAGTCAAGACAATCTTGAAATCCTGATCCTCCTGCCTCTACCTCCAGAGGCAGAGCCACCGTTTTTGGATTGCTTTATCTTCAGATAAAAGCTGAAGGGATGCTTGCCAGGGAACACATAGGTTAAGTCACAAATGTATTTAGGTATATGCATTGGTACAGACAAGGGCACATCCCTGGCATGACCTCAGTCTTAGCTGTAGTAATTAAGGTATCACTGGATTCATATGATCTACTTGGAGAACCAATGAAAACTGAGCAAAAGTCTGGGAAAATTCCTATTCATTAGAGACGAGGATTTGTACACACTTGTTATGGAGACACATGACAGATACGTACCATACAGGATTCTCGACACGAAAAGAAATTAGTTAGGGCAAGGCTCAACCTTTGGTTTAAAAGGAATCATACTATTATTTTCCTAAGGCCTAGCTGGGAAACACACTTCAACACACAGCACAACACAACAGAAGGCCGAAACAGCACTGGTATCCAAGGTCACGTCCCGGGTTCCTTCGTTCAATGGCTCATCTGATGCCCTTCTTGGGGTTTTCTTTTCCAAGGGTGATGAAGATGAATGCATGGCTGTGGCTGCAAGTTACTACAGCCCCTGCTTCTCAGCAGCAGGCACACACACACAGGCAGCGAAATACCACTCATGAGAACAGCTATTCCATCCCTCAGTTCAAGATGAGTCCATTTCCGTGGCTGCTTACCTTTTTTTATCAGAGTCCAGATCATAATTGTTCAGTTAAAAAAAAAAAATCTTCTAGGAAGAAAACCCAAATCAAAACCAAACAAGGGACCTCTCCAAACTCAAAGCACCAAAGGGGGCTTGGAATAGTATGGCTTAATTAGTAAAGTGCTTTGCAAACATGAGGGTCTGAGTTCGATCCCCAGAACCTGCACATGAAAATTTCCAGGTCTAGTGGTGTGTGTTTGTAATCCCAGGGTTGGAGAGGTGGAGACAGGAGGATCCCTGGGCCTCTGACCACGAAGTCTAGTTTCCTGTGCAGGTTGCAGGTCCATGGGAGACCCTACCTAAAATGAATTACAACAGCAGAACTCTGCATAGCTCCTGAGCATGATCTGAGGCTGTCCTTTCATTCCCACATGCATGAGCTCACCCCTAAACATCAGCCCCCCCAAACCCCATAAAACTGTTAGCTATTAGTGCTGAAATCAAAGGAAATGGGAATTTTGCATCCTGCTTAGGGTCCCAACTCAGAGGTGTTGAAGGGTATTCACGTTAAACAAGACCAGAACACAGTGTGATGCCAAGAAGGAGGGTTATGAGCTAAGGAAGAGGGCTGAGAGAAAGTTTAAGGGGAGACTGGACCTTGGGAATATGGTGAGGACACATTGATGTATGGATGTAAAGGAAGACTCAAAACCTTTACAATTTCTGCTTGGGAGTTCTAGGCAGGAACGTTGGAAATGTGGTCATTTTCTTTATATGGGCGGGCAAGCCAGAAGCCAGCCTTAATACCATGGGACGGACAGGAATGAGGCCCACATCCCCCAGCTTTGAGTGACCTAAAAAGCATAGATTAAAGCCTTATTTTCTTAAACTGAGTGATCAGAATCCAGAAAGGTTTCTAATATCCTATGTCTCAAGGAAGACCTGTTGTCCATTTGTATGTGGCTTTCCAGGGGCAAAAGAACCCAACCAGAGTCAAAAGTTGAATTGTGTTGTCCCAAAGGTGAGTGGGAACCCTGCCCCTGGGCACTTGTGACAGGGACTCCATTGACCGCCTTTGGAAGCAGGGCCTTTGGCAGAGTAATCAAGTTATGAAGATGTCTTTATCTGAGCCTGAATCGAATTGCCTGGGATTCTTAGTGGGAGAGGACAGAGTGCTAGGTATGGTGGTGGATATTCATAAGCCTAGCACTTGGGTGGGTGAATCAGGAGGATCATGAGTTCAAGGCCAGCTTGGGCTAGGGCTAGTTAGTGAGTTCTCATCTCAAAACAAAACAAAAATAACCAAAAATCTGAAGACAAACAACATCAACACACACTAAAAAGAAAAAGGAGAAAAAGAGAAGACCCCAGAAGGGCAGAAGCACAGAGAGAGGAGGAACAGAATATTGAAGAGGCAGAGATGGTGGGGACACGATACGTGGTGGTGAATACGCCATGGCCTCCCTCGGATGGAGCAGGACACCTGCTCAACTGACACCCTGACCCTGAACTTCCAGTCTGCAGGACAGCAGGACACAGCTCTGTTCGAACCCACATGTCCACGGCACTTGGTTACGGCAGCCCCGGGAAATAAACCCAAGGCTTCTTTAACACACCTGCAACTCTGCTCCGAGATGTGCGGCAGTCAGGTAGGAAGCTAGTCTTAAATGATGGCCGACAGACACTAGCCTTTGTTAGGACAAGAAGCACTCCAATTAAATCCATAAGGGGAGAATGTACGATCTAACTTCTACTGGACCTAAGTTCAGGTACACTGGGGGCATGTCCACTTTGGGGAGGGGACCCAAGTCACAGGCAGCTATTAGGTATGAACTTGGAGTGACCTAGGAAACATTGACTTATCTGATCACACTTACAATAAACACGAGGAAAACAACCCAAGAAAGCACGTGAGTTGATAACAAGACCCAAATCACAGCTGCCCACCTGGCTCAGGTCCTGAGCGAGTGTCGTTCCATCAGAACAAGCCTTTAACTTGCTCTGTTTCTGTGTCAAGGTCTATATCGTAAAAGCAGGGCCGAGTGGGCAGTCCTGGCATCGTGCTCATCTGGAAGAGAAGACAAAACGTCGATCATGAGCAAAGTCCACAGAGTAATTAATCACGGCACAGTTAATTCACTTGAAGACAGAAACCAACCGTACAATTCACGACAGCCCCATATTGCATTAGGTTATGGACACAGGCAGCCCTGCTGGTTTGTCCCCCTTCCTTCACTCTGCAAGGGAACCGACCAAATACAGAAAGCACAGGTCCCCTCCCTGGAAATGTAGCCCATTCACCCGCCCCTGTGGTCCCCACAGGACACAGTAACCACCAGTGACTTCCAAAGCTTCTCTTCTAAGTCACATTTGTATACAGAACCTGAGACCAGCCCCCCTGGCTGGGGTTGGCATTGCCTCCTCACCAAGCATGACGAAGAAGCACAAAGCCTGTGGGTGCAGTGCAAACCTCTAGATCCCTGGCATCTGGCTTCCCTTCCAACATGAACTCCTTATTGAGTGACACTTCGCGCTGGGTGTAGAGCTCAGCGCGTTACCCATTGTATTCTCTTAGTAATCTCCACGAGAGGCATCTCTAGTATTTCCACGGTACATGGGGAAGGGTAGTGAGATCCAGAGAGGGGGAAGTTACATGTCCAAGGTTGCATGGGTAATAGGCACCACACAACCTTTGGACTTTGCTTGTGATGTTACACGCTTCAGTATCACTGCCTTGGAATGACACTGTAGTTTACAGATGACAGACAGCTTTATCCAGCTTCCAGCACCTTGCTTTCTTCTCACTTTATTGATTTTGGTGGGGTGGGGGTGAGGAGTATTATGGCCTGTTGTTTTTTTTTTTTTTTTCCCAAACAGGGTCTCACATAGCTCAGGGTGACCTTGAATTCCTGACCTTCCTGTGACTTATCTCCCAAGTCCTCAGATCACAGACAGGGGCCACCACGTCTGGCAAGATGAGAGGACATTACGTTACAAAGGTAAGTGCTGGTGGGCGTGGCTAGCTCGGGGCAGAGCCTGGCTCTTCACTGCTTTGCTGAGTGGGGACCTTCGGCACTGGCACCTTGTCCCCTGCCACAGAAGGCCCTGGTGTACCCAGAGGGCAGGCAGGTACCCCACTAACACACTGTTCCCAGGATGAGAGGACTCGGGATTTCCTGCTGTGCTATAACAGGCACATATCTTCCAACTGCATCCATCCATGCATCCATTCATCTGGCAGAGGTGAGATCTGGTTTCTGGCTCTTCAGAGGCCATCTAGCCTGTTCCCAGCACTCTTCCATCCATCCATCCATCCATCCATCCATCCATCCATCCATCCATCCATCCATCCGGCAGAGCTGACACCTGGTTTCCGGCTCTTCAGAGGCCATCATCTAGCCTGTCCCTGTCCCCAGCTCTCTTCATCACTGTCTCCACACAGTGATGGGTCAGCCCTCACTGTCCTGCTTCTTACCATCCCTCCTCAGTTCTTTGCAGAGAACCACATAAGGTGGAATACAGTTCTCACCCTCTGCTCCCCTCTCTTACACCCGACCCTCTGTTTAGGGACTCACTCAGCCAGGGCCTCAGAGCAGCAGCACCCTAGGAGCCTGGTAGAAATGCAAAGCCATAGACCTGCTGGGTGGGTGCTTGGGACCACAGCAAGTTCCCAGGGGACACAGATACATACCATGACTTGGAAACCGTGTCTCACACGGTGTCCACAGTCCCTCTTTGTTTCCTATCAGCTCATAAGAGGTTAACACCTCAGTGCTATCTCCTGTTTGTCTGCTGCCCAGGTGGGGAGCCAACACCCTACAACCTCATTGACCACTCCCTGCTCTGCTGGCCTTGGAGTGTGGCAGTGGGGAGGCTGAGGCAGAGCAAGAAGGCATAACCGTGTGGTGCTAGCTGGTCCAGGACACCATTGCTACCTACATAGGACTGTAGAATGGTGTCTCATGGGGCCCCGTTTGACACACACAAGTGTGTAAGCTCTGGCATCTGACTTAGTGGCTGGGGACCTGCTGTATTATAAAGCTTACCTTCTTAAAAGGCAGGCTCCTAGCATGGAGTCAAGGTTGCTCTGGTTACTACTGTGTGTTTCTCTATCAACAGAAGGAGGCCATGGAAAGAAAGCCATGCTTACTGTTTGTGCTGGGACAGCAAGCATGTACCATTCACATGTCTGCAGGCGTCTGGGCAGCAGTGCACAAAGGGTTCCAATAGTAACTTCTCTGTAAAGCACATTCTGAACTCACACCTGAGGCACTTTGTGGTACTTCCAGAAGGTGCCTCTATGGTCTGTCTGAGTGGGCTCCAGATTTGGAGACGACACTAGGCTAGCTGAAGAAAGGATGGGTCATGTTGGCCACAGCGACACTGGGTCTCTGGGTCAAAGGCATCACTTGCATGGAGGTACCCACGAAGACTCGATGGTAGTTTTTCCTGAGGCTGCCACTCTACTGACTAATGGCGGGCAAAGCTTAGAGTCACTTGAGGTGACTTGAGAAAACCTTTTAGAGGAAGTGCATTCGGGGCCATGTGACAAAGCTACCAATCACAGAGTCGAATATAAATGAGGAGGAGAACCTCTCGTCACCTCCTGCTTGTTAAGGTACTACTTCTATAAACGGGGACATTTTACTCCCCATAGGTACTTTCAGAAGATGGAGGACCAAGACTCTCAAAGGCAGAATGTCAGCCTGTGGGTCCTAGAGTCAGAGGTATGGGTGGCCACGTGTCTTCTGGTCATTCCAATTCTGACACAATGTTGGGACAAAAATCTAGCCAAGATATTAAGCGACAGGAAGTGAGAGCTGTCTGTCTTCCCCTTTCCGCCTATTTCACTGAAGTGGGAGAGACAGGGGTCGAATGGCAAGATTCCCACATTCCTTTCCAGCGATGCAGTAATCACTTCTGAGAATTGAGACTACTGATTTGGGATAAGGGACAGCGGACAAGAAACCACAGGGTCTGTAGAGCGAGAGACTCCCAGACCTGTGAATAAACAGCCGCGTTCACTCTCCCCTGCTGAGGAAGCACACTATGGAGGAGTTCTGTTACCCAGACCGTGCACACTCACACCAAGGCCTCCACCCGTCACAGGCTGCCCCAAGAATGCAGCTCCCAGACCAGACTCCAGAAAGCATCACAGAGGAAAGAGAGAAAATGGAGCAGCCCCTGGGAATTGACCTTTGGCCATAGGCCCGGGGTCAGTGGGGCTCTGTGCTAATTGTGTGCTCCTGCTTAAAATAACCAAGGAGACACTAAATCTACGTTTTTGTCATGTTACATTAATGGGCTCTTGTGCAAAGGCTGAAAAAACTTTCTGTCTTCATGACCCTGATTTTAACGACAGCTAATCTCCCAAATCTTTCCTGACCATGAGAAACCACACTTTGTATCAACAATGTTTAGAAATGTATGTTAGGGCTGACGAGATGGCTCGGTGGGGCTGGCCGCTAAGTCTGAGGAGCTGGGTAACTCACAGCTGTCTAGACCTCCAGTTCCAGGGGATCCGATGTCCTCTTCTGGCCTCTATGAGCACCGAGCATGTATGTGGTGCAGAGTAGACAAAATGTACACATAAAGTTAATAATGTCTGTTTAAGACTGGTGTTAACAGCCAGGCATGGTGATGGATACCTTTAATCCCAGCACTTGGAAGGTAGAGGCAGGCGGGTCTCTGTGAGTTTGAGGCCAGCCTGGTCTACAGAGTGAGCTCTAGGACAACCAGGACTACCTTTACAAAGATCATCTTTAGAAATAAGACATATAGCATGGAGTCACAATACTTCTGACTGTGAAACATGAACATTTGTATGGATAGAATAACTACCCAGATCTTCCCTGCTACTCAAACATGGATTATTGCTACTCATTGGAAGTGTGCAAACAGTTCTCATTTGCATGACCTCACTGAAGAATTACCTACATGTTCAGGGAAAAATTATCTGGGCTGGAGATGGGGCTCAGCGGCAAAATGCTGATCTAGCATACTTGAGGGCCCCGGGTTTTACCCTCTTGCCTCCCCCAATCACATATGCACACAACATCTTTGGTTTGTTTGTTTGTTTTTTGTTTTTTTGAGACGAGGTTTCTCTGTAGCTTTGGAGCCTGTTCTAGAACTTGCTTTGTAGACCAGGCTGGCCTCGAACTCACAGAGATCCACCCGCCTCTGCCTCCCGAGTGCTGGGATTACAGGCATGCGCCACCACCACCACCTGGCCTGCACACAACATCTTTGGGAAGCTGAAGGAATTATAGTTATAGCTGGAATGTTGCCTTGCTAACTAAGTCTAGAGCAGTGGTTCTCAACCTGTGGGTCAGGACCCCTTTTGGGGGTGTGTGTGTGTGCCATATCATATATCCTGCATATCAGATATTTATATTACGATTCATAACAGTAACAAGATTGCAGTTAGAAAGTAGCAATGAAATAACCTTATGGCTGGGGGTGTTACCACAACATGAGGAACTGTATTAAAGGGTTGCAGCGTTTGGAAGGTTGAGAATCACTGTTCTAGAGGGTTAGCAAAATTCAAGGCAGAGCGTTCTAAGACAAGGACTTAGCTAGCTCCCATCATCGCTCCCATGCTCTGTTCTATTCATTCTATTCCCCGAGAGACACACAGAGATCACTAGCACATAGGTGTGGAGCCATTTCCCTGTGGCTCTTCACAAGTCCTGTGGGTCACTATAGAGAGCCTTTTCGTCTTGACCCATGTCACCCTCACCATCGTTCCTGACTCCTCAGCAGCCCTGAGTAGGTGGAGGCTGACAGTCTTTCCTCCATCCCTATACAGATGCAGAGATAGATGCAGGGATGCTCCGGGCAGTTGTGCCATGCTCTTGGTACTGATCAGGAGGATCTTCAAGGACCTTGGTTCTAAGTGGGTCAGCAGTCTGAGAGGGGTGGGTCACTGTGGGAACCTGATCAGGAATTCTGCTTCACAGAAAGAGGCATGGCCCTTGGGCAGCTAGCTCAGTGAGCCCTCATCAGTCATCTGTAAGAACAGTGTGACAATGTCTACACTATGGACTCTGTTTTGAAGTTAAAATGAGATAAAGTAAGAAGAGACTCCAGGTAGGCAACAGGTACCCAGTACTCACTTTGTGGTTTTATTATTACCTGTGAAATAAGCAACGAGCAGCCAGGGAGAGCTCAGCAGGTGGAAAGGCATCCGCCTTGCTGTGATGGCCTGACAGCCTGCTGATCCCTAGACCGTGTAAAGGTAGGAGAGACACGGCTTCTTCATGTGCTCTGACCTTCATGTGTGTGCCATGACGTATGTGATCCCTCCTCTCTCTCTCCCTCTCTCACACAGACACACACACAGACACACACACACACACAGACACAGACACACACAGACACACACACACACAGACACACACACAAATAACAATAAATTAAATAGGAAAAAAAAAGACTGTTACTTATGGCAAGACAGAAACAGGAAATGCAAAAGGAAATCTGATCTATGACTGTATTTCTTTTACAGAGACAAACAGGAATTATTAGGTTTCAGATATTTCCCTAATTTTTCTAGCATTACTGGTTATCTTAAAGACACTCTCAGCAGAGGGTGTAGCTCAACTCCATACTCCTCCTCCTGCCCCTCCCCACCCGGACAGAGTTTTGCTGTACAGCTCTGGCTGCTCTGGAACTCACTCTGTAGACCAGGCTGACCTTGAACTCACAAAGATCTGCCTGCCTCTGCCTCCCAAGTGCTGGGATTAAAGGCGTGCCCCACCACCTCCCAGCTCCAACTCCATACTTTCATAGATTCTAGTCATCACAGTCAAATTCAAGCTAACCTCAAGAGCCAAGATGCAAAACCTTCAAGCCAATGGGGGCAGATCAACACATGATCCTAAATTGAGCTCCAGTGTTGACATGGAGACTGCTGTACGCAGGACCAGCAGAGTTGCATGGATCAAAAACGCCTCTGTCCACCTCTCCACACTTGGGGGTCTCTCCTGCCATTTGGCACCAGACCCATCCACCGGCCTTTGATCTGCAGGTGGCACACCCTGAGACTATTTGTGAGCTCCAGTGAAACAAACAGATTTAATAACAGGTTCCTGCGGAGCTCCTCCCCCGAACATTGACAGAGATCTCAGTCACTGAATGACCATCCTGTGAGGGGAGGGAAGAGAAGGAGCTGGAAGGAAGGGTGGGGTGATGGGCACTGTTTCCGCTAGGAAGTTTACTGGCTTTCCCTCCTGCTGCGCTGAATTTAGGGCTTCACACGTGCCAGGCAAGCACTGTACCGGGGAGCCACATCTGGCCAGTTTCACAGTTGTTTCTTGCTTTCATCCTTCCCTTCCTCCAGACGGCTGCAAAGCTCCCCCTTGGAGATTAAAAGCTGCAAAGTGGGCATGCTTAACGGGGGGGGGGCACGGAGAGAGGTCCTGTGTTCTTGGAATCTTCCTGGATGCTGTTCATGGAGCTGGGGAGTGGGGTTTATGTGGAAGCCTGGTGGAGAGGAGGAGAACGGGGGAGGGGTGGGAAGCCTTAGACCATGTCTACCAACTGGAAGCTTGGCTAGCCAACACTTGCCGAATCAGGGGACCACCTACAGTCCATCTTCCCTGGGAAAGATGATGGAGGTCTGCACCGCTCTGGAGCCTTCATTTCAGGACACTATTCTGAGTCTAGAACTCTCTCTCTCTCTCTCTCTCTCTCTCTCTCTCTCTCTCTCTCCCCTCTCTCTCATCTATCCACCCATCTACCCATCCATCCATCTACGGACCTTTAATAGACAAGATCTTACTGTTTAGCCCTGGCTAGCTTTGAGCTCACAATCTTCTTGCCTCAGCCCCCTCAGTATGGAACTGCAGCTGTGGTATGTATGTATGTATTTATTTATTTAAAATCACATCCAGCCCTTCTATGCCACAGGGAGGATGCCAACATATTTTCCTACCTATTTTAACTTTCCCCAAATCCTGGGCTGAAAACCATCTCAGCGTGTTACTTGCATAAACAGAACACTGCTTCCTATTTTAAGGGCACATAAGGGATAAGGTGGGGGGATGCTACTGACTGGGGATGTGCTCTCTCTCCTACTATGTATGTATGTATGTATGTATGTATGTATGTATGTATGTATGTATGTATGTGTGTATGCGTGTATGCAGTATGCCATGGCACACATGTGGAGGGCAGAGAGCAACTTGCAAGGATCAGTTCTCTCATTCCATTCCATGGGTTTTGGGCACCAAAATCGGGTCATCAGGCTTGGTGGCAAGTGCCTTTACCCATGGTACTATCTGTCCCAACCCTCCCAACTTTAACTGGCTTCCTCGATACCCACAATACTGCTGGGGACAGCATTACGAGACCACCTCTCTCTGGGTGGGTGCCAGAGGAAGATGACAGGGAAAACGGAGAACCAACTCTATTTAACTCAGCCACAGATTGTGACTCCCGTTTTTGCTCACATATACAATGTTTTAAAAATGAGGAGAGGGGCTAGGAGTGTAGTTGACTGGCACAGCTCATATTTGTGCATGAAGACCAGGGTTCAATCCTTAGCACTAAGCAAGGAGAGAAGAAACAGTAAGGGAGCAAGACGATCAATCCTTTGTCTCTCAAATTCAATTTTTGCCAAAATGAATCATGTATTTGGCTTAAAAGCCTACATCATTCCCAAAGGCTTATTATAAAAATTATGTGCTGTCTACCCCAACAGCACTGCTGCTCCCAAGAGGAAGACACCATTAGCTCTTCTTGGCTATTCCCTTCTGGGATAGTTTGAATAAAAATGGCCCCATAGGCTCAGAGGGAGTGGCATTACTTGAAAGGATTAGGACATGGCGGTCTTGTTGGAGTAGGTATGGCCTTCTTGGAGGAAGTGTGTCAGTGGGGTTGGGCTTTGAGGTTTCAGAAGCACAAGCCAGGCCCAGTGGCTCACTCCCTCTTCCTGCTACCCGTTGATCCAGATGTAAAACTCTTGGCTCCTTCTCCAGCACCATGTCTGCCTGTGTGTTGCTGTGTTTCCCACCACTTCGATAATGGACTAAGTCTCTGAAACTGTAAACCAGCTGTAATCAAATGATTTTCTTTATATGAGCTGCCATGGTCATGGTGTCCCTTCACAGCAACAGAAACCCTAAGACACTGTCCTCTTCCTCCGTTTACATGGCCTTGCAGATTCAAGTTTTATCTATGGGCTTTCTAATGTAGACATGGAGGATTGAGTGCTCTATATTCCCCATGTCTGGCCTCTCCTGTCTCCAGCTACAGAGCTACCTTAGGTCAGGCTGGATTAGGTTTATGTAAATATGCACAGCAAGACCATCGCTATATATCACGTTTTCTGAGAGGACTAAGGTCTGCCTGCCCAAACACTGTTCTGTGTGTGTACTACGTGCCTGCAGAGACATCCACTTCAGGTTTCTTCCTCATTGCCTTACTTTCTGAAACAAGGTCTCTCACCACACCTGTAGCATGGTGATCGGGTTAGCCTGGCCGGCCAGGGATCAATCCCTTGTCTCTCTGCTTCCTCAGTGCTTGGATTCGGCTCCTGCTCTGCTTTAATGTTGAGTGCTGGGGAGCTAAATTCAGGTCCCACTGAGTCATCGCTCCAGGCCTCATAACTCATCTCTTAATGCATTCAAGAAAAAGATGAATTTTCTCTGGTGTCAGTCTTCTGGCACCATTGTCCTAGAGGGTTATTAAAACAAACCCCAGAGTGGGCACTTCCTGTTCCATAATCAATAGAACCTTTCTGCTGTCTGGGTTTCCATTTCCTTGACCCAGATTGTACTGGACACACCCATGATGACCCCAGTCGACCCCAGTCTTTACTCATTGGTGAAACAGTTCCCCTAGCAGCATCCTGAAGGCCACGAGGCTTCCATTAATTATTAGTACACGGATAGATAGCTTGGCTGGGCCTAGAGATATAGATAAGTATTTTGTTCTGAGTGTGAGGACAATGCTCTCCTGTAGTCTAGCCTCCTCATCACTGTTGAGAGGTCTACGTCATTAGGATTCTGGATCCACTGTGCACAAATGATTTTTCATTTTCCTATAATTAATAGTTTTAGGATTCTCTCTGAGCAGTGTGCTTTTGTACTTAATGATAAGGTAGACTGAGGTGAGTCTATGAATTCATCTCGGTGACCCCTTTGATTAGAAACACTTACAATTCTGGGGAGAATTATTTCTTTCATAATTTTAGCACTTCCCTTCTGGTTTCAACTGCCTATTTGGAACTGTAATAATTTGAATGTTAAGTTTCCTACATTGTTCCTCACTAATAATGGAATTTTTGAAGCAGGGTCGTGCACTGTATGTAGCCTAGGCTGACCTTGAACACAGAGTAATCCTCCTTCCTAAGCCTCCCAAGTGCTTCCTGCAATTTGTTTGCAAACCCAACTGCATTATTCCCAGTTTTATTGGGCAAACCTGACTTGTAATAAAGTGCAGACATCCAAATATAAAGCTAAGGTACACCGCTGTATAAACAAACTGTTCTGGGCCTGAAGATTTAGCTCAGTGGTAGAGTACTTGCTTCGTGTGTACAAGACCTTAGGTTTGAGTCCCAGCACACAAAACAAAGCAAGCAGCTGCACTGAATACGCATACACAGGTCTTCACATGGGCACATACCTCATGTTTGTTTTTTAAGTAAATAGTATGGATGAAATGGTCACATGGTAGGTATATATTCAAGTTTTATTTTGCTTTGCCTTGTTTTCAATGCTGGCGACTGAACCTAGAGTCTCATACAGGTCAGGCAATAACAATACCTCTGAGTGACATGCCACCCTTCATCTACTTGCTTAATTAAAAAAAAAAAAGAGTCTACCAACTGTCTTCCAGGTGGCTTATACTACTACAAATTCCTATCAGCAGAGTCTGGGAGTCCCAGTTTCCACATCCTCACCAGCACTTGGTATGATGAATCTTTTTAAACTTTAGACATTCTTGCTGACTGGTGGATCTCTGTGAGATCAAGGCCAGCCAGGAGGTATAATATCGAGTTCTACAAAGAGAGACCTTGTTATCAAAAAAACAAAAAAAAATTTTTTTAAAAAGATATTCTCATAGCTATGTAGTAGAATCCACTGTGGTTATGATTTGTATTTCTTTAACTACTACTAATAGTGAATATTTTAATGTGGAAAACCCAGAGTTGAAGGGAGCATGGAGAGACACTGAAGATTGACACCATGTGGCAAGGTTTGAGTCCCCGGCCATGGGTGAAGATGCAGCCCCAGATACAGTGAAGCCTTCGATATATTGGAGATGCCAGGACGAGTCACTGACCACCAAGGACAGCAGAGGTGTGGAGTAGAGTTGGCCGGACTTATCAGATAAACCGTGCATGTTGCGGACAGCAGAGACAGAAAAGTGGAGCTGCTCAGGACCTCTGGAGCCCAAGAGACCTTGAGTAAGTCCCACATGTCGGACAGAGAGCTACAAGTTTGGAACTACACTATTGGATTCTGGTTTTACATAACTGATTATTGTTATGCCCTGGTTTTTCTTGTTTGGAGTAAGAAGATGTGTAGTTTCTTTTTCATTTTACATGGATCCTTGTTCAAGAAGTTTTGGATACTTTAAAGATACGCCAAACTTTTGAAGTGGTTGAATTTTTAAAAGACTGTGGGCATTCGAAGTTATACTATGTTTTATATTGTAATATTTACACGCTATCTTGAGGATAAACAAGAAAGGAGAAAGTATGGTTTCAAAGTGATTTTTGTGTGTGTGCCAAGTTAACAAGAGGTGGACTTATGACAACTAATCTTGGTTCTCAACTTCACACAAATAAAGAATCACCTAAGAGGAGGAAGCCTCAACTGAAGAATTGCCCATATTAGATTAGTCTGTGACCACATCTGAGAGGCATTTTCTTAATTGATTATTGATGCAGGAGGGTCCAACCCTCTTTAAGAGGTACCATTCCTAGGCAGGTTGGCCTGGGATGTGTAAGAAAGAAGGCTGGCCAGGCGGTGGTGGCGAATGCCTTTAATCCCAGCACTCGGGAGGCAAAGGCAGGTGGATTTCTGTGAGTTAGAGGCTAGTGTGGTCTGTAAAGTGAGTTCCAGAAAAGGCTTCAAAAGCTACACAGAGAAAGCTTGCTGTGAACAACAACAACAACAACAACAACAACAACAACAAAGCCAAAACCAAAACAAACAAAAAAAGAGAGCTGAGCAAACCAGAGGGAGTGAGTTAGTAAGCAGTGTTCCTCCATGGTCTTTGCTTCAGCTCTTGCCTTGTCTTCTCTCAATGACTGACTGTGACGTGGAAATATAAACTGAAACAAGCCCTTTGTTGCCCAAGTTGCTTAAAAGCACTACAAGGGAGGGGAGAGATGGCTCACTAGCTACATGTACCCATTGCTCTTCCCGAAAACCAAGGTTAGATTCCCAATAGGACACAGTGGCCAGCAGCCATATGTAACTCCAGTTCCAGGAGACCCCACACCTTCTTCTAGCCTCCACAGGCACCAGGCACGAGAGTCGTACACAAGAGATACATGCCTGCAAAATACCATATACATAAAAATAAAATAAAATAAAATAAAATAAAAGGTTGAAAAGTACTATCATCAGGGGTGGTGGGTCTGGCAGGCCTGGTCTACAGAGCCTGGTCTTCACAGAGAACAATGCTGGTCTTCACAATAGGAATCAGACAACCCCTTGAAAAAAATGATCTCTGCATTGAGTTTTAGACGTCCTTTTAATTCCAGAGTACACATTCTTATGGGGCAGATGACTGCTAAGTCCACGCTCTCACTGGAGCTCACTTGATTTCCAAATACTTGGAGATTCCCCAGATGTCTTTCAGTCTTGACTTCTCATTTAATTCCATTTCGGTTACTGAACAAACTTGGTGTGATCTGAATCCTTTAAAATTTATTGAGACCAGTTTTGTGGCCCAGAACACAGCCAATCTTGGCAAATGTTCTCCGTACATTTGCAAAGAATTTGTGCTCTGCTCCTGCTGGGTGGAGTGTTCTAGAAGTGCCAATTAGGTCAAGTGCAATTATAGTATTATTCTAGCCTTCTACATCTTCATTGCTTTTAGTCTATTTGTTCCGAGAGGGGTTTAAACATTTCTGACTCTACTTGTGGATTTCCTGTTTTCCCTCAAGGCTCCCTTCTTCTTCGTGTATGTTGAACAGTTAATTTTATCTACAAACACAATATTACTATGTCAATTGGTGAAACTACTATTTTAATTTTTAAAAAATATTTTTGTATTGTGTGTCTGATTTGTGTACATGGATGGTGTGTGAATATGTGTGTGTGTGTGTGTGTGTGTGTGTGTGTGTGTGTGTGTGTGTATGCACGTAACACCTCAGGTGTTGGTCCTCACCTTCCACCTTCTTTGAGATACATTGCTGGTCACCATTGTGTGAGACAGGACAGCTGGTCCACAAGCCTCTGGAGAGTCTCCACTTTCCAATGTCCACTGTCGGAGCATTGAGATTACAGGCATGCACTGTGTCCAGCTTTAAGTGAGTTGTGGGGATTTGAACTAAGACCCTCACACTTGTGTGGTCAACGCTTCATCCACTGAGCCATCTCCCTCAGCCTCTCCTTCTAAGTTTAAGACCCACCGAAGTCTCCTTTCACTACTTTGCTGCCCTGGAGTTCTACAGCTCTGTCTTCTTTTTGGCTAGTGTTAATGTCTCCCCATCACCCTTTTTTAGATTTAACCCCAGGAGCCTCTCCTCACTGGCCGTTTCTTTCTCCATGGTTTCAGTTCCTCACAGCAAACATGGTTAGAAATTACAGTGCCACATGGTGAGATCTGTTGATAGAGGCCACATTTGTGTAACTTAAAATATTTTTTTTTATATGTTCGCATGTTTTACTTCAATGTATGTTTGTGCCTGGTGCCCGTGGGGTCCAGAAGAGAGCATCAGATCCCCTAGAACTAGAGTCAGACACAGTTGTGAGCCACCACAGGGGGCTAGGGATTGAACCTGGGTCCCCTGTAAGAGCAGCCAGTGCTCTGAACTGCTATTATTAATGTCATTGTCTACTAGCTCTAACATTTGTAAGATTAATGGGTTAATTTTGATTGGCTTTCTTCATCATATGACATGTTCCTATTTCTTTTTAGACTTCATAATTTTGGATGGGATGCTGGGCATTTTATTTTGTTGTGTCTTTATTGTTTTTATGTCTGTTCACTGGCAAGTTAAATCTGTGTGTGTGTGTGTGTGTGTGTGTGTATGTGTGTGTGTGTGTGTATATGTGTGTGTGTGTGTATGTGTGTGTGTATATGTGTGTGTGTATATGTGTGTGTGTGTATGTGTGTGTGTGTATATGTGTGTGTGTATGTGTGTGTGTGTATGTGTGTGTGTGTGTATGTGTGTGTGTGTGTATATGTGTGTGTGTATGTGTGTGTGTATGTGTGTGTGTATGTGTGTGTGTATATGTGTGTGTGTGTATATGTGTGTGTGTATGTGTGTGTGTATGTGTGTGTGTGTGTATGTGTGTGTGTATATGTGTGTGTGTGTGTATGTGTGTGTGTGTGTATATGTGTGTGTGTGTGTATATGTGTGTGTGTGTGTGTGTGTGTGTCAGCCAGAGGACAAAGTGTACGAGTTGGTCCTCTTCTTCTGCTATGTGGGTCCCAAGGGTTAAATTCAGGCTGTGAGGCTCGTCTGTAGGCTACTTTCCCGGAGAAGCCATCTCACGGGCTCAGATATATAGCCTTCTATTCTGTTCTGGGATAGTCAAGTTATTTTCGTTACTCCAGCACAGGTTAGCCTTTTCGGGTTTTGCTTGTAATCTCTGTTAGGGAAAACTCGGAGTTGTGTTTAGTCTGGGATTATTTTATCCTAGCACTAAGGCAAGACTTTTTAATATTTTGACAGTTCCGTCCTTTTTCTGCCTTTTATGTGATTCCTTTACCTCTTCTGGGTGACCCCTCGCCTGGCTTCAGGTAGTTTTTCCATATGTGTATTGATCACACTGTCGTGAATGTTATAGGAAGGCCCTCTGAGAACAGCAGTTTTTCTCTCAGATGATAACTGCTTGGTTTCCCTGGAGGGACACCCTCTCTATGTCTTCAGTGAGGGGACGAGCTGAGCTTCCATTCTCTGGGCTTCCTCTACTTACACACTAGCCTGGAACCTTTTTCTAGACAATAGCCAGGAGGACCATTAGCGCTGGGGCCCTCCTTGCTGGTATCCTACTTCTTGGGGTTCTATCCCAGCTGACACCCAATGTCTTGAGAGTATAATTTTTCATAACTTCTTTCAGCTTTCCAGTTGTTTTAAGGAGAGGCTCAATTCAAACCTGTAACTCCATCTTCCCCAGCACGCAATGTACCCTGAAGAGTGTTATTTCTCATTAAGCAAGATAATATTGTCTTACAAATGTGCATGTAAATTATATAAGTTCACAGAGCCTTTCAAGTTAACTATAATTCCACCCACTAATTAGAGAGCAATGTTATAAGAAACATGATATACTGGGGAATTAGATTTTAAAATAAGGATCCCAAGAACAAAATTACATTAATAAGCTTCGCTATGCAACATCCAACTAACACATAAAACAAACACAAGAAAAGGAATCTTCTCCCATAAAATGTTTATAATACTTAGAACAGGGCACGAGAGAGTCTTCTCGTGAAATGTAGTTTAATATAATATGTATGCTTTAAGAAAATAAAACTTAGGGTCAGGTGTGGTAGCATGCACCTTTAATCTCAGCACTCAGGAAGCAGAGGTAAGTGGATCTTTGTGAGTTCAAGGTTAGCCTGGTCTGTAGAGTGAGGTCCAGGCTAGCCAGGGCTACACAGTAAGACCCTGTCTCAAAAAACAAAATGAAACAAAACCTCTAAAAACAATTTGTAGGATGAACAGGCAATAAGGTTACACACATTTTTTATCTGAGTAATAAACTGAATAACAGTTAATATACATACTACTACTAATAAGATTCTTCAGTGCCTATAATTTTCTGCATTTTTTTCTCTCTTTCCTTCCTTCCTTTTCTCCTTTTTGGTTTTTTGAGACAGGGTTTCTCAAAAACCCTGGCTGTCCTGGAACTCTCTTTGTAGACCAGGCTGGCCTTGAACTCACAGAGATCCACCTGCCTCTGCCTCTGAGTGCTGGGATTTAAGGCATGTGCCACTACCACCGAGCAATTCTCTGCATTTCTTAAACACGATGCATGTCCTCTTAATGCTGAGGTGTTTTCTTTCTTTCTTTTATAACAGGTTGGCTCTTTCATTGCTTTGCCCCTGACACAAGAACTATCAAGATCACCGTGTCTCCTCCTGCTGCCCTCTCCACGACCCTGGTGAATAGCAGCTTCCCATGATGGCACATTCTCAAATAAACACGGCTTAGGCATCTGAGTCATTCTCCAGCATGCGGACGCAGATGGATACCATCAATGCATTAGCTGTTTTCCTACAGAAACCAGGCTGGGAAAGCTGGAGTTTTCCTGATACATATAAGGTACAGATTACCAACACAAATACACTTTATAGCAGGGAACTTTTCCCTTAGCAATCCTCCTGTCACAGCTTGGGATGGCGGTGAAGTGGCATCCAGTTTCAACTAACACCACGTCTTTAACTGGCTTCGCCTCCTCCCATCCCCCATGGGTCATTTTACTCACTGGAGGGTAATATTCTGTACACCTATAGCAAATCAGAGGCCCGTATTAACATTTCATTTCCAAGCATGCCTGCTGGTGTGGCAAGCGTCGGCTTCATTCCCTGTCCTATTTTAGAATGTAGGGAAAGTGACAAAGAACAGCTTCTAGAATTCTCTGAATAAACTGCAATTGGCTGCGGGCTTCCCTGTCATTGCCCATCTCCCTGCCCTGGAGTCAATGGGGATTCCCATTGGCAAAGGAACATGGCTGCCTCTCGGCTTCAGGAAGGAGTATCGTTAGCCCCTTCCGTCTCATTCCCACAGGCACCCGGGGATGCTGGGGCCTCCTGAAAGCAGTTTTGCATGGCTATTACTGAGACACAACATCACATGAATCTCTCTTTTTCGGTCAGTAAAATGAGGCCTCCATAACAAATCTGGCTAGCTGCCTGTTTTTACAAATAAAGGTTTATTAGAGCACAGGCAGGCAAGGATAGATATATTGTGCAGGATTGTGTGGCTGGGTTTATGCTTTCACAGTGGAACTGAGCAGTTAGAATGCAGCGGTGTGGGTCCAAGCCTGGTCCGCTAAGCTGCTCTTGGACCCTTCACAGGAAACGTTAACCAGTCTGTGTTAAGAGACAGTGTTACAGACAGAAAGGCTTAAAAACCAAGAAAGTGGAAGAGCTTGGGAGGAATGTGGATATTCTACCCCTTTCTTTAAAGCTACCATGGCCAAGTGAAGTGCAGGGGTCCATACACACTGATTCAACACATCCCACAAAAGCAAAAGTCAGAGGCATTAATTTGGTACCGCAGAGGAACGCTGTGGGACACATGAGAGACCGACACAGTAGTTTGCACTTATATTTTGCAGGATTTCAGTCATAAACTTAACTAGATCCAAGGTACTATTTTACATGGAATCTCACTGTCCAGGTTGCAAAGCCCCTAAGTTCTGGGGGATGTGTTCTCTCCTAATCCCAATAGCCACATGCAACTTCCATGTCATTTGGGGCCCTGTCTAGTAAACCTGGTGACTTCTCATTCGTCTGAATGTTGGAGGAGTGACCCCATCAAAGAGTAACAGTCCAGAGCTGGGCTCTTTGTATTGATATGAAAGTGGCAGTTTCTGGGTGCTGTTCTGGGAATTGGTATTGTGACTCTCGACTAGACTAGGAAAAGCACGTTCTATGTCGCGTTCAGTGTACCCACAGGACCTGCAGAGGGATCTTCTGCCTGAAAACTCTGAAGAGGTGCCCGGGAGTGACTGTGCTTCATACCGTCCCTTATACCCAGCTCTCCAAACGGCAGGCACTCAAATGCCTTCACTAACTTCGAGGTGAGGGGGGTCACCAGAGACACTTTGCCGGGGAAATGACTTCGGACAAGTTGGTAAGTAGAACCAAGGACAGAGTTTTCGATGAAAGCAACCATGGGCCCTGCTGGGAGAAGGAACACGGGTAGGTAGCATTAGGGTTTGGCTTCTCATAGGAAGGGTGCTTCCAAAGATGCCCGTGGTAAGACCTGGTTCGAGGGTGGGGAGTGGAAAAAGCAGAGTGAGTGAGAATCTACTGAGGCGAGTCTACGTGTGGCTTTTGCTATAACCCAACACACAAACGTCCTTTGGCCTCCTGAGCTAGCAGTGAGGGCAAGAGGGAAGGGGGCGCAGGAGAGAAAGATGGGGGAGAAGACAGAGAGGAAGGAAAAAAAGGGACAGGTAGGGAGAAAAGGGAAGGAGAAAGAGGAAGAGAGAGAGGGAAGAGAGAGTAGAGGAAAGATAAGGAGAGAGAAGAAGAGAGGGGGGAGGGGAGAAGGAGGGATAGGCCTCATTAAAATCGGGCTTTTTTTTTTTTTCCATAACTAGATTTGGGCCATATGACTATAGCTGCTTCAGAATAAAGTCAGCTAAAAATCCACGAGGTCGAGGTGGCTGAACTCCTATGAAGTAAACACTGCATTCTATTCCTTTGCCCTGGGACCCGCTTTCCCTGGCCTCCCAGCCTGAATTCCTCATCTTTCACCAAGACCGCCCCAAATTATGATTGATGTGAAGGCTGCAATAAAATGATACCATAGTTTCAGTTCTTTCCAAAAATTTAATGAAATCAGGAAAGTTGGCTCAAGTCCACAGGGTTGGAATCAAAGCTTGAGACCACGACCATTGCTTCAAAGACACGTAGATGAGTTCAAAGGAAATACAGCTGCAGACCAGTATTGATACTGTCTTTAGAGAGACCAATGACCCTGCCAGTGAATGGACCCTTGTTGACAATGCCAAGTGTGGGCAAAATGGTAATACTCTCGCCAATTTGAGAAAGTTTAAATTTTCTGCCTTTTCTATACTGTCTTGGGATATGGGGTTAAGTTAAAATGTTTATGCGATTCATATCAAGCTTAAGCAATTTCTATTAAGTTAGCGTTTGAAAAATGATTGGGCGATACGCTCTGAACACTTAGAGACTCTTTTGGGATTAGTGGGTGGAAACATGAAAAAGCCAAGAGATTCCAGAAAAAAAAGAAAGGAGGTCAGGGAGTGAGCTGAGAAACATATGGATGTTGTAATGAAGCCCCCAGCTCAAGAGGAAGCTGACCCAAAGCAGCCACTTGGAGCCCTGAGGAAATGCCTCAGGGTTCCAAAGATCGGTAGCGTTACGAACCAAGAACAAAACAGTGGAAAACAATACTGGAAAATCCTGAGGTGTTTCCATCTCCACCTCTGATAAGATCTTGGCTCAAGTTCCTTGTGATGGGTCACCAGTCAAAAGGCTCCATGCCCTCTAAAATCACAATGTGGCTTTTCTCCTCTGGTGTGGTCCGGCAGGCATGCATGTCTCTGTTAGTATAACTAGGAGGACCAGAATATACTTTTCTTTGTCATCCCTTGATTTAATCAAAACACAGGGCTGCTATCAGATCTGCATTCTAGCTATTATTTAGGTTGATCTAGAAGTCTCCTCTGGACCATGGCCCCAATCAGAGTTCTGATGTCTGGTCAAGGCTGCTCATCTTTTTCATGTTGCTATGCCTGAGGCTAAACTTACGCAGATGTGAGTTTCAAGTCTTCTCAGCTCTCCTGGAGAGCCTCACTAGAAGTCATACCATTTCCAACTCACTAGTCAGCCCTTAAGGAAACAACAGAGAACCCTAGGGTATATTGGAGTACCTTGGCTGGTATCCCCACAGTATCAGCAGGAAGGAAGGAATTAATGGCGATGCCTAGCTGGCAGGCTGCCATCATGTTCCAACTTGGGGTTAAAGAATTAACCATACAGCGATGCCCCACCACTGGATGGCAGATCACAAATAAAAAAATGAAGGTTAGCCGGCGGTGGTGGCGCATGCCTTTAATCCCAGCACTTGGGAGGCAGAGGCAGGCAGATCTCTGTGAGTTCGAGGCCAGCCTGGGCTACCAAGTGAGTTCCAGGAAAGGCACAAAACTACACACTGAAACCCTGTCTTGAAAACCCAAACAAAACAAAACAAAACAAAAAACCATGAAAGTACATGTTTATGTATGTCACTATCTATCTGCATGTAAGCTTTCTATTTCATTTATTCACTCACTCACTCATTCCTTCATTCATTCATTCATTCTACAGTGCTAAAGATTGAATCCAGGGCCTTGTTTAACCTGGTAGGTATTTTACCACTTAGTTTTTATTTTTTTCCTTTGAGATAAAATCCTAGGTATCACAAACTAGCCTTAATTTCATTGCATGCTGAGGCAGTGATGTGCCCACATACACGTAATGCACACACACACACACTCAATGTGGTGGTTTGAAAGAAAATGGCCCCCAAAAGGAGAGGCACTATTAGGAGGTGTGGCCTGTTGAAGTGGGTGTGGCCTTGTTGGAGGAAATGTGTCCCTGTGGGGCAGACTTTGAGGTCTTTTTTTGCTCAAGCTTCCCTAAGAATGACACTCAGTCTACTTCCTGTTGCCTGCATATCAATATGTAGCAGCTTCTTCTCCAGCAACCTGTCTGCTTGCAAGCCGCCATGTTCCGGGGCATTATGATAATGGACCAAACCTCTGAAACTGTAAGCTGCCACCTCATTTAAATATTTTCCTTTATAAGAGTTGCCATGGTCATGATGTCTCTTCACAGCAACAGAAACCCTAACTAAGACACTCAATAAATAAATAAATCTATTTTTTTTTTTTTTTTTAATTTAAGGGCTTTACTTTCCCAGCACTTTTCTATGTACCAGAGTTTATCCTTGCAAGTGAGGATAACCTTGGACTCCTGACCCTCCTGCGTCTGCCTTCTGAGTGCTCAGATTACATGGGCTGACAGCATACCTCATTTATTTCTGATGTTTCCAGGCTGAGAAGGTGGTATCTACCACTTATAAAAATGACTGTTGCCAAGCACCGTGGCATCTTTAATTCCAGCACACTGAGGCAGAGGCTGGGAGATCTCTGTGAGCTTGAGGCTAGCCTGGTCTACATAGCAAGTTAAAGGACAGCCAGGTCTACATAGTAAGACCCTGCCTCAAAAACAAAACCAAACAAAAAACAAGGAAGGAGGGAGGGAGGGAGAGAGAGGGAAGGAGGGCGGGAGGGCGGGAGGGAGGGAGAGAGAGGGAGGAAGTGCGGGAGGGTGATGAAATGTTTAAATGTGGTTGGTTTCAGTGATGTCACCACTGTTAAGTTGCCCATGCTCCAATAAATAACATCCTACCCATGCTCATATGAGCCACCTGATTAAACTGAGTATAACACACACACACACACACACACACACACACACACACACACACACACAGAGAGAGAGAGAAAAGAAGACATGGAAATAGAAGGGAGACAAGGCAGTAAGGGGCTCAGTGGAAGGGAGGGGGGAGGAGAGAGGGCACTGGGGAGTGAAATGAGCGAAGTATGTTAATTAAAACTCTATCTATATATGTATGAAGTTGTCAACTATAGAAATTTAAAAACGATGAAATGGTTTATGATATTTTTAACTGGCTAAGCTAATACCATTTGATCTCCTAGAAGTCACATCGATAGACTCTTCACACTACAATGGAGGACAATGATCTGTCCACACTGCTTCTGTGTGCACACAAGAACAAGCTTAGGTTGGAGAGTTTCCTGTCTCTGTTAGGGTTCCTAGTGCTGTGATAAATCAGCATAACTGAAATGGACTCAGGCAGGAAAGGGTTTCTTTCTTTTCTCTTTTCAATTGTTAAAAAATAATTTATGTGTGCATCTGGGTGTGTATGTGCGCATGTATGGGGCGCCTGCAGAAGCCAGGAGAGGGTGCACCCCACAGATCTGGAGTTAGAGGCTTGTGAGCCACTCAGCCTGGCTTCTGGGATTTGAACTCAGGTCCTCTGCAAGAGCAGCATGTGCTCTTAACTGCTGAGCCATCTTTCTGCCTAGAAAGGGTTTATTTCATCTTACAGGTTGTATGCAGTACATCATCCATGGAAGTCAAACAGAGCAGGAAGATGGAGGCAGGAGCAGGTGCAGAGGCCGCGGAGAGGTGCTGCTTACTGGCTTGCTCAGCCTGCTTTTGTATAGACTCCAGGATGAGCAGCTCTGAGGGGGTAGGAGGTGTGTACCATCCCCAGTTGAGCTGGGTCCTCCTACATCAATTGTCAATGAAGAAAACGCCCCACAGGCCAACCCGGTGGGACCATCTTCTCAGGCTCCTCCTCCTAGACGACTCCAGCTTGTGTCAGGTTGACATAAAAACTAGCCAGCAGACCTCTGGTTGAGGAAACAAGTTATCAGAGAAAGCTAACTTTGCTGGCCAACCCTTTGGAGGAGCCAATGATAAAGAGCTCGTTCCTACGCTTTACTTTTAGCCAAAACATTTGCAAAGACCCTGGAACTTGTGTTTGAAGAAGAAAATTAAGTCTTCCAGAGCAGAATCCGTTCAACACAAAAATACATAATGAGAAGACTTTGCTATATATTAAACTATACTTCAACTGGCTTTTTAATCTCGTACATTCCAACCACCTCTCCCCCAACTAAACAAACAGTCGTCTTTGCTAGTGGGACATTTTTGATTTATTCTGCAGTGCAGCAACAGCCTGAGATACAGCAGCCACTGCGGTGTTGTCCTGATCTTCCGTGACTATGGCGGCCACTCTTGATTGGCACACTCAGATCACCTGCTGGTGGGTTACGGTGATGGTGCCAGGCTGGGCCGACGAACAGGGCCGCCAAAGGACACTGAATATTGATCAGTTTGCTGTGGTGGAGGAGAGGCCCCTCGAGTCTTAGCTGAGATGGGCCACTGGGACAGGCATGGGGTAGGGTGGAGGGGATGGGTGGTGAATGGATGGAACGGCGTTGAGGAAAAGGGACAGAAGCCACTGACCTGCCTAGAGCATCGGTGGAGACAGGATCAACTGTGGAACTTCTGTGTTATGTGGGCCAAGTTGTTCCCTCCTTTTGTCCAAGTTTGAGTTTCTGTTATTTGAAACCACAAGAGTGTTCTGACAAACAGGGCGAGCTTCAGGCCTCCCCAGGCAGGAAACAGCCCCATCCCAGCTCAGGGCCTTTCAATTTAGAGAAGGGGCCGTCCTGGGGCCGGCCTGCAAAGAGGCAGGATTGAGGTGAGGTAGCCTGGGAGAGAGGGCTGTGCTTGAACTCTACCAGGCCTTTCTTTCAGACAAGACAGCCTGGGCAACATCATCTGCTCCCTGAAAATAACGGCACAGAACCAGAAAGGGAGCAGGCATTTGCTGCCTTGATAAGGAATGAACCATCATTTGTTTCAATATTACTTTTTTTTTTTTTTATAGAAATGATAGTTGATCTTTAACCAATCGTTGCTAAGCTGGAAAAAGAAAACCTCCTATCTCCAAGTTGGATATTCCTCAGGAATTTAACAGATGTCATGAAGAGAAAGTTTCAAATTCATCACAGACAAAGTGAATTTCTTTGGAAGCAAGCTTCGTTAGAGGGACACAAATCCTCAACTTGACTATTTTTGCCAAGTATTAGCCTCTTTTCATTCTGGGATTTTTGGAGACTCCAAAACAGAATATTTTTATAGACAAACAACTTGGTTTTGTATTTTGAGAGCCTCTCCCTCTGTGTGAGTTCATCCAGGAGCGGCCTGGTCCCCGGGGAAGAATTATGACAGGGGTCTTTTAAACCTCTGACAGCCCGTGCAGAAAAACATGGCCCCCTACAATGCCTGCCATCTCCTGTCACTATAATGTGCTCTAGGTAAGTCCGAAAACGAAAACCACAAAGTCAAGATGAACACACCAGATAATAATAATAAACCCACCGGACACAATCCAGACCTTAAGTTTTAAAGGTATATTTTCCAAATGCTTCGTTTCTTCCAGTCAGACAATGTAACGACAGCTGGCGCTGCTCCCCATCCCCCACTCCACTCTTGATATTTGGATGTTTAATTATTCTATTCGTTTCACTGTCTAAATATATTTGCATAAGATTGCAACAGTATCAGATGGAAGCCTTCATGAGTTTGTCAATATTATTTTTGGCTAGCCTCGTGGAAAAGAAACATGTTATGGTAAAGAGCCACAAATTCAAACGGGGAAATAAACAAATTGCCCCTACATCTGCATAAGCCATATTTATCGGGGGAAGTTGAAAAGAGAGATGGGCATTTAACAAGATTAATGGTCTTACAAAATATCCAGTCTTTGCCTGATGCTGGGCTGCATGCTATCAATTAATCACGTTTGAAAGCTGTGTGGACAACGCATGAATGAGCAGAGGAAGCGGACGAAGGAATAAAGACCCAAAGGGGGAATTCTCATTTTTTTTTATTATTTGTCTTTTTTGTTTTTTTTTCCAGAGCTGAGGATTGAACCCACGGCCTTGTGCTTGCCAGGCAAGCGCTCTACCACTGAGCTAAATCCCCAACCCCGAATTCTCATTTTTTTAAACATATACTTCGAGACTATATGAAAGACCTGAAATTTGTTTTAAAATTTACATTCTAGTATTAAATTTGACTTGGTATATTTTTCATGCTTTCCCTGAGACACTTAGAATAATGCAAGGTGTTACCTTTCATCACTAAGGGCGAGGTGTGGAAGTAAATTAAAACGTCACAATAAACACATAATGTGAATCCAGTCTCTTTCTCTTGAACACACACACACACACACACACACACACACACACACACACACACACAAAAGCACGCATGCCAATTTCACAACATTGCCCAGGCCTGTTCTTCAACTCCTGGGCTCCAGTGATCCTCTTGTCTCAGCCTCTGGAGTGACTGGGATTATAGCTATGCACCACTGCATCCGGATTAGAAGAACAAGTAGTTAGGTCCTAATGTTTAACTCCTGAGACCAAAGCCAGAGCGAAATTCCATGTGTGAGGTGAGATGGACATTTCAAAGAACAACTGTCATAGACTTTCTAAGCCTTCCATCCAAGGTAAGCCACCTGGAATAACATTCGAACCTAAACAAACAAGCAGTGATTTCCCCTTTCAGACTGTCTCACTCAGTCTCTGTCTCTTTCTCTCTGTGTATGCATGCTCGTGGAGATCATAAGTGAAACTTGGGTGTCTTTTCTCAGGATGCCATCTACCTTATTTTTTGGGACAGTGCCTCTCATTGGCCTGGAAGTCACCAAATAAACCAGCAAGCTCCAGAGATCTGCCTGTCTGTGCCTCTTCAAGGTTGGGATTACAACTGTATGCCATTTCATCCCAGCACTCGGGAGGCAGAGGCAGGTGGATCTCTGTGAGTGTGAGGCCAGCCTGGGCTACAGTGTGAGTTCCAGGACAGCCAGGGCTATACAAAGAAAAACTCTAAAAAGACAAAACAAAGTAGAACAAAACAAAACCAAAAAACCCAAACCAAAACAATAACCCACAAGTGTATGCCATCACACCTGGGTTTTTTTACATGGATTCTAGGGATGGAACTCAGGTCCTCATGCTTTCCTAGGAAGCAGTGTACCTTCCGAGCTACTTTAGATGTTAAGTTCTATTGTATCCTTCACAGGGCTTTATGCAAAATTAACATGCTTGGTTGTTGGACCTTTTACTCTCTGTATTTAAGGGGCATTTACCCTGTTTCTGCTTTCAAAAAAAACCACTCCTGATATGCACATTGGGTTCAACCGTTCCTTTCCTGGTCCTAGAACACAAGTAGTTGAGGGCAAAGACTTTGCTATATCATTCTTTTATTCCTTGCGGTTCACAGTACCTGGAAACACTAACAGAAAATGTTGGCCGGCACAAGGGTAAAGAAGAGAGATCTTAGTCATCTCTTGTCCTTTGACAACCAGGTTGATTGAACATGAATGGCTGACTTCAAAGGCTGCTTAGAAATTCCTTCCAGGTGGAAGCCTTGATGTGACCAGCTCTATTGTGAAGGTCTGAGGCTCAGGCTCTTTGAAATAGGAAACTATGCATGCAAGCCACATGGTAGAGCTTAAGCTTCGACTTACGTCATCTCCACACAACAGTCTGAAGAGCAGGTACAGGGCTGGACTTCCCCGGGACTTGTTTGGGAGCGACTGTTGCTAGACCCCTGCCAGGGGCTCCTGAGTGCTACAATCAAAGCTATGCCACTGTGCCCAGAATAACCTTGATTTTAATGCCCATGAGATGCTCGTGTCTCCAGAACCCTAAGTTGATAAGAGATTTCATCATTGAACATTACACCCGATACAAAGTGCCTGGTGTCTGCCCTTGAACTTGTAACACTGCCTCACTCAACGTGTTTTTTTTTACAGAAATGCATCACCGTGCAAGGTAGGGACAATGTAGGAAGAGGTGGAGAACACGATCTGCATGGAACTCCGCCTACAAGGATGGTGTCAGGGATGTGGGTGTGGGCAGGGCTCCCATAATTCCCTAAGTGGGAAGACTAGCTCACTCTGCCCGAATGGTTTTCTTTTTTTAAACCAAACATTATGTTTATGCTTAATGTCTGCTTTCCTTTTGAGAGACTGCAATGTGTATGAGCCAGACAGAAGATGCCCACGAGATTAGTCCCAGTGAAAACCTTGGGGTCTGAGTCTCTAATGAGCTTCCTTGATTGATAGAACCTCAGAGGCCGTCACGACTCACACCTGGGCTCTAGGTGGAGAGGGCTCTGGGCCTCGCCCTGGTTTCTTCTCTACGTTAGCCTGTGTGATGGGTCCTTCTATTTTGGTTTGTCTGCAATGAATCACAGTATGGCTGTATGCTGACTTTATACGTCTTCTTGGGGGAACAACTGTATCTGTAAATGATCCCGGGGACCCCCCACAAAGAACTACCTTTCCCCTAAAATGGGCCTACTTCTACTACAGCTCTAAGAAACGGCAACTCCATCATCAGTGGGCCTCAGAAGTGAGGCCCACTGAAGAATTTTTTTTCCTTTTTTTTCTAATCATTCCACCTCCATAACTAACCTCTTACCCCATCTCCTGCCTCCACCTCACTTATGCTTTCTGTATCTTTGTCTTTGTAACGTTTACCATCTTTTATCAAGGTCTTCATGCCTCTAACTGCTCCCATCTCTGCCCCATCCATCTTGCTGCCTGAGTGATCTTCCTAAAATGTGAACATAATTATGATATTACTCTGCTGAACATTCTCAGACTTTGCAGTATAAACTCCAACTCCCAAGCTTGACCCTCCAGTCCGTGCCACCTGGGTCAAGTCTTCCTACCCAGTGTCGTAACACATTGTGACTCGCAGCTTGTAGGGAATTGCCGTATTAAAGGACATTAGTGGTATTGTTTCAGGCCTGGGAGTTTTCTACCTGCTGCCTCTTTGTCCTGCAGCACCCGGTTAAGCTGTTCTTTTTTTTTTTTATTTCTGTCTATCAAGACCAGGCTTGAGTGACCCCTCTCTCTGCTCACTGTCCCAGTCCTCAGTGCCATCAACTCTGCAGGCTCATGGAGTCCCTCAGCCTCACTCCACTGGAGGCTCCAGCTCCCAGTCACCTCCACACACAACTCATGTCCCTCGCTAGCTTCTTCATCCCTTAGGAGCTAGGTTCAGGCCTTTGTGGTTGCTTATTTTCTTGCCCTCATCCCCAGCATTCCTCCACACACACATGCTGAACAAGTGAATCAGAACCCGGGCATTTGTGTGGCTGCAGTGATACGGGTTCCCCAGGCCGGAATGGTTTAATGAATGGTCCCTGAGGACTGGGTACTTGAAGGAAGAGGGCTAGTCATTTCTGGTGGGACAATTCTTGCACCTGGGCTGTTGGGGACCACCACACAATTTCCAGAGCTCCCTCTGGGGTGTACATCTCATGCCAAGGAGACACACCGAAGCCCCCATTATCTAAGGCATCTGTTGAGCTGTTCTTCTGACATTTCCCATGAATCCAATGCTGCCTCGCCTCAGAGGTCTCCCCACTTTGCCCTTTGCTGAATTCCTGTGTCCTTCCTTGAGCGACTCCAGGACCTTCCTTCCAATACGGGAAAGGCTTCAGTGTGGAACTCAGTAACAGCCAAAAACCCACTGAAAGCATTGACTCCCCAGCGCATTACACAATATCCTGAGCAAGAGGTCTTCCCCACTGTGCCAAGAGGAAGCTGGGCGTGCTCTCAGGCGCTGTGCACAGCTGCCTCCAGTGAAGTCTATAATGTGTAGCAATGTGCATGCTCTAGAAAGTGCTCTGTGACATGCCAATCACCAGGTGACCCGGGAAGCAACAGTATCCCACTCCCAAGAATTTTGGTAGTGAAACTATTCAACAAAACCGGAAGAGCAGCCGGGCAGTGGTGGCGCACGCCTGTAATCCCAGCACTCGGGAGGCAGAGGCAGAGGATCTCTGTGAGTTCAAGGCCAGCCTGGTCTACAGAGCAAGATCCAGGAAAGGTGCAAAGCTACACAACCAAACCCTGTCCCGAGAAACAACAAAACAAAACAAAACAAAGCAAAACAAAACCCGGGAGAGCAGAGATTCAACTGTAGCACCTTCATCCTCAAGAGGGCGTTATTTCTCATTAAAAGCAAAAGCAAGACCCCAGTGCCCACCAACTTTTATATTTTGATCTTTGAATAATGCCAGTTACATGTAGTTCAGAATTACAGAAGCCTAAAATGGAAGCCGAGTGGGAGGACACCAGTGTACCCTGGGATGAAGGCGTCAGCTCTTCAGAGGTGGGTGCAACACCCAGGTACCATTGCCCTGAGACTCGTTTGTCAATGTGCTTACCACTAGAGAAAAGAATTATTTGGGTGGAAAAAATATACAGAAGGAGAGAGAAAGAGAGAGAAACAAAGAAAAATCCCCTGGGAGACCTGTAGGAATTTACTGAACTGTTACAGGCCAAGATATCCAAAGGGGGAACCAGGGCCTCACAGGTGTGGCAAAGGGGCGGGGAATTAGGGATGTGGGGTTAAGGGCATGCCTGAGTCACGTCTCTCCCTTCTCACCATGGTAAATTATATGTACATCCCAAAATGATTATTTTCATGCTCTCTTGTGGGGTCAATGGGACTCTGTAGCTCACTGTCATCCAGCATGCAGAAAGACATGCAAGTGTGTAATGGAAATAATGATTTTGCTTGGCTGTCAGTGGCAGGGCATTCCTAAAGCAAAATGAATCATGTTTCAGTGATATATACCCAAAGCTTCTGGAAGATCAGAAGTGCAGGTGGTTTAAGACACAGGCCATTGGCGCCCTCACTGGCTGCTCTGTTGTCCACTCTGGCACCACCCATGCTGGTTCCTGCCATGATCCTTCCCTACTCTTTCTCTTTGGCAGCAAAACGCTATTTATTTTATTCAGTCAATGTGGGAGACTGGCTAGGCCTGCTCTCACTACATATGGAAATGAAGCGAGAGAAGAGGTTTGACCTCAATCCATCATAAATATGCCATAGGCTGTGCCTGACACCCAGAGAAATTAACATTCTGCGTTCCAGCTGTGCTCATAGGTGGGATGGTTCCCTGACATGTTTTAATTGGTGGAGAGAGAAGTCAGGATGGGGTGCCATCTTCCTTCATACGCGTGGATGTTTTTCTTGGTCAGGAGAATCTCCGTCTCTTGGTGTAGAAGCATTCGAAGGTAGCACCGCCATTTATTTTCAACCCTTCATTTTCTAGACGCCAATTCCAGAAAGGGGAGGTTTTCAACCAAGAGCCTGAGGAAGCTTCTCTTGTAATGAAATTTATTTCTGTGAGCATCTGTGGTGTGTGTGTGTGTGTGTGTGTGTAGCTAGAGGATGATGCTGGGTGTCTTCCTTAGTTGCTGGCCACCTTATTTTGAGACAAGGTCTCTCACTGAATCTGGAGCTCAATGATTTGGTGATTGGGTGATTTGGTGAGGCTGCCTGGATCTGCTTCCTCAGTGCTGGGATTACAGGTGAGTGCTGCCAAGCTTGTCTTACTATGTGAACTCTGCAGATTTGAACTCGGGTCCTCATGCTTGAGTGGCAAGTAGTTTACTGACTGAGCCATCTCCCCAGACCCCTAAAGACATTTTGACTTTGTTCAAACAACTGTTATTTCTTTTAAATTTGTGTATTCATCCCTCCCCTCTGTATTTGTACATGTAAATGTTCCTTGGCATCTATGTGGAGGTCAAAGGACAAATCTCAGGAGTCGGCTGTCTCCTACTGAGGATTCCAGGCATCAAACTCCGGTTTTTGGGCTTGTGTGGTAAGGATTTTTACCTGCTGAGCCAACTTGATGGCCCACTTCACTAAGTTTTTATAAAAATATTGGACATTGGGCACAAAGGTGGCCATCATTTGCCCACATAATTGTATTACTTTTAGAGTGGTTATTTTGAAGTTGCCCTTTCTAACAAACTGGTTAGCAGAAGCAAAGTTTAATTCTACTGACTCAGAAAATAGGACCACATGCCAAGAGTAAAAAATGGGAATACTTTTTTTTTTTTTAAGAAGTGAAGTAGAGGATAGATGGATAGATCCTGACCTGCCACTTCCCATCTATGACTGCCTCTGTGCTTTCAGAACAGGGACAGAGATGTGACTTCTCTGCAAGGAGGTTGGGAGCAGAAAAAGAGTCAACATATAGACTGCTCTGAGCATTGTCTGCACTTGCAAATGCTCAATAATTGGCAGCCCTGACTACAGTGTTGGATTTATTATAATTGATTTAAGTATCCCTCCATTTCTTTCCTTTCCTATGCCTTTTTTCTGGGATGTCCAGAAAGGCAAATGCTATACCACCAAGCTACGCTTCTATGCATTTATTACATTTTTTTTTTTTTTTTAATTAAAGAGAGTCTCAATGTGTAGCTCTAGCTAGCATGGAGTTTGCTATGTAGACCAGGCTTGTCGCTGCCTCTGAGTGCTGGGATTAAAGGTGTGCACCACCACACCTGACCATTTGTATGCATTCTTTTTTTTTTTCTTTTGATTTTTTTTTTTCTTTCCAGAGCTGAGGACTGAACCCAGGGCCTTGCGCTTGCTAGGCAAGTGCTCTACCACTGAGCTAAATCCCCAACCTTATGCATTCTTATATTGTTGATAGTATGTGCCATGAAATCTCATCCCTAGCTCCTTAAACACAAGCTAGTTTTCTAAGTCTTAACACATTTTAGATAAGGAATCATAGCATATACAATCATTCTGAATAGAAACTATGTAAAAAAGTTATATTTATGGACAAAGTTTCTTTTGGAGCCAGAAATATATCAACCCAGGGGCTCAATAGAGATACGCGGAAGCTGGCAGGATGGCTCAGTGCTTGTTCACAAGCCTGATGACCTGAATTCAATCCTTAGAACCCAAGGAGAGAGAGAGAACGGGTTCCCTAAAGTTGTCCTCTGACTTCCACCCACCACCAACACACACTAATAATAAATAAAGATGCAGAAAGAAGAAAGAAAACCCCAACAGGAGACCTTAGGATTCACTGAACTGTTGCAGGCAGACTCTTTGCTCGGGAGAGATAGACTGGGGAGAGACAGAATGGGGAGAGACAGAATGGAGAGAGACAGAATGGGAGAGAGACAGAATGGGAGAGAGACAGAATGGAGAGACAGAATGGGAGAGACAGAATGGAGAGAGACACAGAATGGGAGAGACAGAATGGAGAGAGACAGAATGGGAGAGAGACAGAATGGGAGAGAGACAGAATGGAGAGACAGAATGGGAGAGAGACAGAATGGGAGAGAGACAGAATGGGAGAGAGACAGAATGGGAGAGAGACAGAATGGAGAGACAGAATGGGAGAGACAGAATGGAGAGACAGAATGGAGAGACACAGAATGGGAGAGACAGAATGGGAGAGATAGAATGGGAGAGAGACAGAATGGGAGAGACAGAATGGAGAGACAGAATGGGAGAGAGACAGAATGGAGAGACAGAATGGGGAGAGACAGAATGGAGAGAGACAGAATGGGAGAGAGACAGAATGGGAGAGAGACAGAATGGAGAGACAGAATGGGGAGAGACAGAGAGACAGAATGGGGAGAGACAGAATGGGAGAGACAGAATGGGGAGAGACAGAATGGAGAGATACAGAATGGGAGAGACAGAATGGAGAGAGACAGAATGGGAGAGACAGAATGGGAGAGACAGAATGGGGAGAGACAGAATGGGAGAGAGACAGAATGGGAGAGACAGAATGGGAGAGACAGAATGGGGAGCCTAGGCTGCATATTGATGATGGGGGTGGGATGGGGCTGGCTGTCGCAGCTGGCTGCAGTGGACTTGCACTTCACATGACCTATACCACTACTCCATCACTGTCCCCAGCTTGGGTCTGTGATCTCAGAAGTTCTGTGGGGAGGATTTATGGGCATATTTCATCAAAAGTGCTGTAGACATCCTCCACCCTGGTTGTGATACACCATTAACGACTTACTGCCTAAGTAAAGGAAGAACTCTGCCTGAAGTTCCGAGCGGTAAAGTTACTTTTATTATCCTTCACCCAACCAACTGTCTCTTCTTTTTCTACTAATACAGTTCTAGTAATGAATTTTTCTCTTGAAATCCTTCCTACCTTAAAGACACAAGCTTCCTGCTTATACCTCAAGAGGAAAAGCCCAGGACGTTCTATAGAAGCTGAAAGGGATCCCCTTGGTCTATAGAAGTCGAGAGGAATCCCCTTGGTTGGGTGGGGGTGCAGTTTCTCTTCTTTCTTCCTGTCAAATTGTTTCCACCCTCAAACAGAAGCATACTCCACTCCTTATGACAAACATCAACATTAAAACAAACTCCAGCTGTCAAACAACTTGGTTTGGGAAAAAAATAGTTATGAGTTAACACTAAATAGTAAGTACTTACAGCTACCGGTGTGATGACTTATTTGGGAGAGAATACCAATGACGTCATGGACTTGGGAGCTACATGAACCAATGTAGAAGACAGAAGTGGATGAGTCCTTGCAGGACATCTACTACAAATCAAGCTGAAACTAGACCTTGTCCCCCCCTTTTTGAGATGGGAGTCTCACTATGAACATCAGGTTGGCCTGAGACCCTTCTGTCTTAGCCTCCCTTATTCTGGGATGATGGGCACATGCCACCATGCCTGGTAAAACTTGTCTCTCGAGATGAGCAATGTGGAAGAAATGTGCACTTCTCTTGTAAACATAGGCACAGGAGAAATGTTCTCACCTCTCATTTTGACTTTATAGCTTTGATGTTCCCTCATCAGCCCATGGAATTTGTATAACCAGATAACATAGGCAGGAAGTAGAGGTGAGGAGAAACCAGGTTACTGGGTCCCAGTGGCCTCACAATAAAATAGCAAATTAGCCGAGAACGGATAATTACAGTGTATCAAATTATCTGTACATGGAAGGCAAGCTAGAAGGGCCTCAGAGCAGAAGAGATTTCCTCTTGATGGACAACTCTACCTATTGGTGTTAATCCCAGTTTGAGACAACTTCAGAAGCTTGTGATCTATAGTCAATCAGGGGTTCTGAGTTGGAATCCCCAATACACCTGTCAAAAGCCAGACATGGCTGCCGTGCTTGGAACCCTAGCATTGGTCATGTGTGTGAGAGATGGGTAGGTCTGAGAGTTTGCTGGCCAGTCAACTTCACCAGAAACAGCTTCCTAGACAGTGAGAGAACCTGTCTGGAGGAAGAAAGGCAGAGAGAGATAAGAAAGACCCATGTGCTGTTCTGGTCTAAGCATGTGCACCTGCATACTCCCGTGCATACATAACACACACACACATACACACAAACCGCACATACTACATACTCATACATACACACACACCACATCACACACACACACACACACACACACACACACACACACACACACCATAGAAAACTACCACAATGGTAGTGAAAAAGTCTGAAATAACAAATGCAATATATTGCTACAAAATACGTACAAAAATAATGCTCAGAGTTCTCTTTTGATGGGTGTGGTACAGTAGGAATTATAGACATCCCTTATGATATCTGCAGGAGACTGGTTCCAGGAACCTCATGTGCAGTGTCCCTACACCAAAATGCACAGATGCTTACTTAAGTCCCATCTAGAAAACTCTGTTGTGTTTAGAGATGACACAGATGATCTTCCCCACACCTCACACATTTCTGAATTACTCACAATACCTGCAGCCGTGGAAAAGCTGTCTAGAGGGATGACATTCTGTACTGTGTAGGGAAGGGCAAGAGCAAATGTCTGTGCACGTTCAGCATAGATACTAAACAAACACACAGGAAAAGACCCCGAGTATTTCCCACCCATCCACCCATGGTTACAAGAAAGCTTATGCACATTGGTGGCTATCCTCAGTTCTATTCAAGAGGGCTCCTAAAACCCATGGAATTTCTGGTGTGACAGGAGCATTTGCCATTATTTATAATGTTCATAACGAGGTCCTTCAGTCAACACCTGCTTTCATGCTAATGAGGTAACTATGTTGGGGCTCGTAGGGAAACTATAGGAAGGGTCTGGTCACAAGGAAAATCAAATGCTCTGGGACCAACTCTCCATCACAAAATTCACAATTCTTTCCTTTTTTAAGAGGCCCAAGACATTCTCTCTTTCTAGTTAGAACTCAAATACCAAAGAGCACTCTCTAAGAGTCCTGATGCACACTCACCTTGTTAATGATTGTTTTAAACTAAAAGTTTTCAGGGAGCCTTGTCAAATTCCTACTGGCTGAAACCACATCTCCCCTTTACTGGTCCCAATGGGCAACCTTTTGATACCCAAGAGCATTCATAATGCACCATTCAGAGCTGAGAGTGTGAGTGTGGACGATGGTTTATTCAACTTCTCTTCCTCCTTCTGATCACCTTTCTCCATGCAGATGCAGTGTGCTCTGATTACTATTATTATCATTATTATTATTTAGACAGTGTCTGTCTATGTAGCACTGACTGTTTTGGAACTCACCAAAAGACCAAGCTAGCCTCGAACTCAGAGATCTGCCTACCTCTGCCTCCCAAGTGCTGGGATTAAAGGCGTGTGCCACCACCGCCTGGCCACGCTCAGATTCTTAATGTTGTAAATATTTCTAAACCCCCATCTCCTCCAACTTTCTCTTTACAACTACAACTGTTCTATCAGAGATCGACTTTCTGAATGGTGGGCAGACGTGAGTCCACTTGGGTAACACTTAGAAATGAGAAGACTGTGAGGCTGGGGCTGAGGTCAGAACCTTCAGTCACATCCTCCCATCCATCTCCAGGAAAGGCAGGGTGGGGACTGATCTCTACAAAAGCTCTAGAATACACTCACAAGACCTTGAGCATGGTGAGCTCAATATCGTGAGGACAGAGGCTCCAGCAGCTGGGGCCCTTCCAGATGGCACCCGATTTATCTCTTTCACAGTAACCAGAACAAAGCAGTCATGCATGACCCCTACTTCTGAATCATCCCAGCAGATGAAGTGAGGCTGAGAATAGGGCGGTAGGGACCATAGTTTTTAGTCAGCCAGTTATTCAGAAGGATGGGTAGCCCGGTCTTGTGTGCCTGAGCCTCAATCTATGGCATATAACGCCACCTATAGGTAGACCCTGTCAAAAACAGAGTTAAAGGATTGAGTCATACTTGGCAGCCCTTGGTTTTGAACTGGTCATGAACATTCTTATAGCTGGTTCTCAGAACTTATTTGGAAACAGGCAGATGGCATTTTTCTTCCTCTATGCTGGGATATTTGATATGTAAATCCACATCTGGAGCTTATCAGTAAGGCTGATGTATTTGGACCTTGTTTTATGGTCAGCAGTGTTTTATGGTCAACACTTAGTTGGATGAGGACCACCAGGACACTGATTCCAAAATCTAGAGTGCAGAAAGGATTTGTGAGCCCCTGAGCCTGTAATACACCTTTAAAAGACTGTTGTGAGCCCAAGACTGTGGTGCTGGTGAGTTCATCGTGGCAGAAGGCTCCTAAAGGCCCCCTGGTCCTCTGTGAAGAACTGGGTACTCAGCTGGCAGCCAAGTTACTGTTGTTCTACATGGAGTGTCCAATTGCAGGAAGGTGTACAGAGTGGAAAGCGTGAGTTTTACTCGAGAGTAAAGGGCTTGAAGTAACAGGAGATGCTAGGTAAGGTGACCTGGTAGACTAAGAGGCCACCCAAAAGAAGTACATGAGACATGCATTAGCTGGGTGGAGCTGGGGGCATGAATGACACATACTTGATGGAGAAATGGAATGTTCAGCAGAGAGCAAATATATTCTCATGGCAAGCCCTCCCTCCCCCCTACTCCCTACCCCACCCTGGGAAAGGCTTGAGAGCTGCAGTACTTTTGTATTTAGGGGAGAAACAGATATATTTGGAAAATGGGAGATGACTCTTGGAAGGTACAAATAGACATGGGTACCGTTCTCTCCACAACTGATTCTTGGGGATGGAGTGCCCAGTCTCAACTGGAGACTGACATTCGTGATGGGGTTAGCATCTTATACTCTCTGCCTTCAGTTTCTTCCCTAACAGACTCTAGTACCCTTACTACAAATGGCCTGGGGAGCATGCTTAATGTGGATGCCTTAAATTCTTACAAGGGGCTAGTGAAGAGGTTATGAATTTTTTCTGTGTCTTCTATAGGTCTGAAAAAAAATTCTTCACTGATCATTTCAACTGACATAAATTATTTCCCCAAACCTATCTATACTTGTTCCTTGACATTTTACCACTGAGTTGAGCCTGACAAAGGGAACACTCTGCATTTTCAGCAACACTCAGAGAAGGCAGCGATGCTGATTCTCTCAAGAGCAATTTATCACGTTTCCATTCAACCTAATATTCACGGCTGGATAACTTAATCGACACATACTCAGTTGAGCTTGTAAACTGCCGTGACTTCCAGAATCTACCAGTTACATTTCTCCACAGGCTGCAACTGCAATTTTAAAGAATGATGTTTTCCTTAAAAGTTTTTCTTTCTTTTCACTCACTCCTCCTGCTAAGCCCTTAAACAGACTCTGAGGGTGGCCTGCTATTATTTTTTTTTTTTGCAACATTGGCATTTTAGTTTTAATTTGATTTCATTTGCACAAATTACCTCCCTGCTTTAGATTATATGCTCCTTGGCAAAGCCTGTGGGTACGGAAGTGTAATGGATATGATAAAGAGGCACAGATTATGACAAATTCTAGAAATGTAAGATGACTTGATGGGTGTCTTTCAGAAGCCCTCATGAACTAGGATGTATTTTTGCTAACATTCCTGTGCTAGGAATCCACACCAAAACCCAGGGAAAGAAAACAAGGAGGCTATACATGGAGGTGGGAGAGAGACGGGTCGGATTGCATCAGTCACCAGAGAAAACAATAGATTGATCTGCTGATTGTAGTCTAAGAGCAACAAGGGCAGAAAGGAACGAAACCATGGTCAACTCTAGTCTGAGATTGTTGTTGAGTGGTAGAAGCCTGGGCGAGCATGAGCAAGGCCCTGGGTTCCATCCAGAAGGATGACATTGCAACTTAGCTGCAGGAATCACCTCCCTTCTCCCCTCTTCCTTACCCTCTCTTCCTTTCTTACCTGGTCCTGGTTGGCTTGAACTCCTGATCCTATTGTGTGTCGCCCCCCCTCCCCCCACCACCACAAGGGATGGAATGTGCCACCATGCACAGCTAACAAGGGGGACATTTCTACCAGCATTAATACTCGGTAATTTTCCTGCTGGGGCTGCTTTTGTAAAGTAACTTTGCGTCTACGCAATGTGGAAGTTGGCTTCCAGTTAGGGAGGAAAAGAATCAAAGAAACAAATGATGTGACCTAGATGACCTCTGAGAGCAGAAAGACACCATCGCCATGAGTCACAAAGCTTTCTCCTCCTGTCAGTCAATCACTTTTGGAAACTGAGGACATCAGTCACCTTCCTCTTGGACATATGATGCTGAAATTACAGGAAGGTCTCCTTTGCTTCTGGTCAGACACACGTGTGACCTCCCTGGAAGAGGGTGTGCTGCCAAGCAGGCAGAGAACACCCAGCCAGAACACCACGTCAAGAGGAAGCAGCTAATGCATGGGCCATGTTCAAGGGAAAGCAGGAAATTCTGATGTGGAGATAGGGAAGACAGGGAAGGAAAATCCCACAGGGTAGGGAAGAGAAGGGAACCGCCAAGAACTCAGCCTGGGGTTAGAGGTCACAGGGGTCAAGCCAGGGCCACTAGAGTGAGGAAGACTTTCGTGAAACAGGCTGGAAGTTTCTCCATTCATCCATGAGGCTAGAGAGTAGGGGAGCAGGTGATTTTGTAGGAAGCACATTGCCCTGAGCTCCTAATGGACAACCCAGGTTGGCAGAGTTCCACTCAGTGAGGTCTTCACTTGGTGACGGCTTGGACGTCTCACTTAAAGCACAGCTCAGGGAGTGTTTAATTTTCTCACTGTGCAAATGGATGTAAATCTCTGGAAAATGCCCTAAGCCATACCTCTGAATAAAATCTACAAGATCTGAATGCATTTACTTTCAACACCCAGTGGAGTTTAGAAAGTGCTTAGCTGACCGTGCATTCGGAGGGGGCGGGAGATGGAGAACCACCCCAGCAAGCGGAAAGGAATCATTGCTGACCTGAATCAGACCCAGCAGGCAGCTCCACATTCAGTACATACTTAGAGAACCAGGAGGGAAAACCAAGTGAGTCCAACCGAACGTGAGAAAGAACAAACCGGCAATGCCTGTGGAGGGTGGGGCCCCAGCTTGCTGTTTTCACCCCCCACCCCCACCGCATACTCTCCACCCAGCATCAGTTGGGCATGGCATCACTGATTCCTCCCCATTGGCTCCAGCAGCTTCCTGCTTTCTGGAAGACTGGCTGAGGCAATGACGTCAGGGTGTACCTGGAAGAGATGAGCCCACATCCTGGCACTTAGAGCAGAGATAAAAGCCACAGCTGATCTTCTAGTCCCTCTTTACAAATAAAATAAAATAAAATAAAAAGAAAGGTGTGTGCATGCACGCAGAATCCTCTTTTCACCTTCTCCTTTGACAGGGCACGGGGCCAAAGGGAATGGACTAGGAGAAAAAGCAGAAAGGAACCACACAGACAGCCACAATGTCAATTGGGTGTCATGCTCACTGTCCCTGACACAGTGTACATCTTCCTCACGAATCTGGGAGACAGACCCGAGTGTATTTATAGTTCTTTATAGTTCAGTAGCTACCCTGGCCCTTAGAAATGCCCTATATGGTGCTGACTCCCACAGAAATACCACCAGGAGACCTAAACTTTCCTAGATGAACTGTAAGATTGTTTAAGCCCAAGATTCCAGTCAAGACTGTCAAGGAAAAGCAACCTGCATGGCATCAAATTAAACCCCACAGTGGTTTAATCTGGGCACAGTAACTCACGCATATAATTCCAGCATTTAGCAGGCCAAGGCAGAAGATTTGTGAGTTCAAGGCTAGCCTAGGCCATGGAGTGAGACCCATTAACCACTCAGCAAAGCCTCCCTAACCCCCTAAGGAAGAACTCACACTATAAATTCTTTCAGAGCCTTTCGCTTACAGCCTCAATGCTATGATATCAAAGGAAAACAGTCATAGAAAAAGCTAACTTCAAATGGACATCTGCTAAGAATTCAAGCTTGGTTGGATACCTCTCCATGCTGTTATGAAAATGTGTCTCTGCTTGGGAAAGTTCTTTGAGAAGAAAGGAGTCCTTCACCCCTTTTCTACCCCATACAGAATGTGTGGGGGGGGGCAGGACTAATTAACAGGGAGAAGAAACCTCTTATATCTCTTTTGCACGAACACTGGACAGATCCAGACACACCACCCTCAGAGCATGCGTCTCTTAGGGCCACCTTAGCTCGTTCCCATTGCTCAAACACAGCAGGACACCTGCAGAACACCACCCAGCAGCCCAAACAGGCAAGCTAGAGACATGGGGTCAGATCCCACTCGCTGGGATGAGCTCTGACTCTCCTGAAAGCGTCTGGCCCAAGTTAAATATTGTTCTAAGTGCTTATGGTTTATCATTTCCCCATTTATTGCATTTTTTTTAATGTTATAAAAGTGATAGATGCTGCCTCATGCTAAGGGTTTGGTGTTGACTTTCTGGTCTTCCCTATAAGGAATTTATTTTCCAACATTACTTCACACATGTGGCTGACATGGTAATATTTTCATGCCAGGTGATTAAACAGGCTTTGTAAGTTAAAAATGAAAGACTGGACCCAGCCATGTGATAGGACAAAAACACTGCTAATTTTTTTCTTTGGTATGAGATTATTTTTGAGAAGTTGTATAGGTTATTTGGTTTATTGGCTATTATAAACCATTAGCTCTGAGGAAGAATAGTTTATAAGACACAAGTTTGGGAAAATCATAATACAGAATCTTCTCTTCCTCCCCACCACAAAAGCATGCATTTGACAAATTATTTCTTTTTTAAAAAGTAATTAATTTAACTTTATTTTATGTGCATTGGTGTGAAGATATTAGATCCCCTGGAACTGGAGTTACAGACAGTTATGAGCTGCCATGTGGGTGCTGAGAATTGAACCCGGGTCTTCTGGAACAACAGCCAGTGCTCTTAACCGCTGAGCCATTTCTCCAGGCTGGCAAATTATTTCTTAGAGAAAGAAGTACTGAGTGGTGGAGCTGTACTGGTTGACAATCTTACATTATCTTGTAATTTTTAATAATATGTTGGCAAGAATACGTATGCATGACATCCTCCCAAAGGAACAAAAACACATAAGAATGTGTTCTTTAAATTCTTTTACATTAGTTAATTTTGTGTATGGGTGTGTGCATGCATGTGTGGATCTCTGAAGACAGCTTCTAGGAGGAAGTTTTTCTCCTACCCTACGGGTCCCTGGGATTTGAACTCAAGTCCTCAGCCTTGGCAGCAAGCCTCTTTATCCACTGAACCATCTTGCCAGCCCAGGATGCATTCTTACACAGGAGCCAAGTTACTTGAGAAAGAATGAATCAGCTACCTTAACACGGTCGGAAACCACCACAGCCAAGTCTACTGGTGCTCGAGAGCCTAGGAGTGTCTGTGGAAAAACCTGGGGAGGTGGTACACGCTAGAGAAGCTTCCACACTGGGTCATGCATTGACTGTCACCAACTGTGTTAATCGGCACCAATGAAAGCAATGACCAAACAGAATGTGATGTGACAGTTCCGCCATAGAAATACAAGGGGCAGCTAGGTAAAAAAAGGGAAGTATAGGTAAATATTTAGCAAATGAACTATGGAAGGGCAAAGTAAACACCCTCGAGCATTTCTCCACGTGATTTCTCCACACCAGCCAGGCTGACCGCAGCATTATTCAAGGCTGGACTGGTTTGTGCGGGGATTCTTTGTTTCCAAGCATCAGTATGCAGTAGCAAAGGAACGAAGGGCTGTCTGCCTCCCTTCAGGACATCTCAAGAAGGGACCTTTGCTCTAAAGCCCACAGCACTCTGTCCATGTTGGCTTGATTTAGGAGTCTACGCACCAGAGGCCCCGAGGGGAGGTCTGGGGTCTGGTTCCTCTCCATGAAGTTCACGGCCATGCATGCTGGAGGTACTTATCAATGATTTGCTGAATAAGTGAATGAAATGCATAAATAAATGCTACTGAGGAATGGAGAACCTTTCTGATTATGAGGCCTGGGAAGGGGGGGGAGGGGACGATCTTGCATCTCAGATGCATGATAACAAGGGCATGTGGAATGACAAAGCATAACATTGATTCACTCTGCTAGAATTTTCCCACCTGCAGGAGCCAGTCCCCCACCCCACCCCCACTCCAGTGTTCCATTCCTTCCCCTTAGTCACCCCACCAGGAAGTGACTACACTGTCTCTCAAAGGGGTGATGAATGCTGGAAGCATCCCGGCAGCCTGGGGTAGGGCCCAGAGTGGGGTCAGAGAAAGTAAATTCCAGCCTTATTAGGAGATCCTGGCCTCCTCGGGGGCATCTGCCCAGCTTGCATATAGCTTCCTGTGCTGTCACGAAAGTAGCCCTCTCGTTGCCTCCAAGTGACAGTGTCCTGCTTCCAGGAACCCCTTTACTCAGGCTCTACTTCCTTTCCGATTCCTCAGGCCTGATTGTTTCAGGATTGAGCCAGAGCATGTGTGTGTGTGTGTGTGTGCGCGCACACACACACGCGCACGCACACACACACACACACACACACACACACACACTCCCTCTGTCCCTGAGAGTGGCCACCGGAGGAACTTCTGAGCTCTGTGAGGTGAGATAATGGCACTGGAAGGCTCCCTCCAGGAAACCCTGTGAGCTGCCAGAGCTCCAGGGCTATTCAACGCATTCATTTATTAAGTAGTCAGAAGTCAAAGGGCCAGGCCGGGGAACAGGCTGGGAGCGGAAGAGCTCTTTCTGATTTTTCCAAAACAGCTTTGGTCTTAGCCTGGCCATGGAGGTGGAGGGGAGTGAGAAGATTGGCCCACAGAACCATCTCCTTGGCTGCTTTCTATGTTTCTAAGTGGGGTCCAGATTTATTTCCTATGTCCTGACAACCCTTCGGAATGATTCGATACCAGACAACCCTGTCCCTGTGAATCTACTCCTTTCCTGGGCTCATGGTTGTTCGTTCTCTCTCTCTCTCTCTCTCTCTCTCTCTCTCTCTCTCTCTCTCTCTCCTTGCTCCCCACTTTTCCTCTGTGTCAAAAGACAAGGTCTCACTAGGTAGATCTAGAACTCACTATGTAGACGAGACTGGTCTCAAACTCCTAGAGATCTGTCTGCCTCTGTCTCCCCAATACTGGGATTAAAGGCAGGCGCCACTGGCTTCCCACCCTGTTCCTTACTTAACAATAGTGGGACTACCCAAAGCCGCCCAGCTAAAATGCTTCCCTTTTGGGTTTGAATGTGAAATGTCTTCCGGAGGTCCCTGTGTTTGAACATTGGCTCCCACGTGAAGGAGGCGTCATCGGAAAGGTTGTAGGCAGTGAAGCCTCACTGGGTCACTAGTGGCAGGACTCGAGGTTTTGAAGGCCAGCCCCACTTCTCTGTGATCAGCTGTCTTTCCTCCATGATGAACTGTGCGCATTCCTTCTTAATCCATGAGCCCAAATAATGAGGATGGTTCCCATCCTTCCTCCCTTTACTCGCTTTTATTACGGCAAAAAGAAGGGCAGGAAAACCAGCCCTGTGGCTGGCTCTCGCTGCAGGGAGCCATCATTATGCCCTGGCTGGGGTTTGCCTCCTCCATTCACGTGTGTTTCTGCAGCTGCAGAGCTGACTCCACCTACCTCTGGTATCAGCTGACCTCACACATCCTGGGGGCTGGTTCTTTTTCCCATAAACTCTCTCCGCAAGGTGCTGGCTGCAGCCCGGTTCCTAAAAAGCGCATTCTAAGCCAACCCCACCCTGCAGAGGCGCTCTAGCACAGATCCAGTGAAAGACACTTAGAGATTGCATTCAAGATGGCCACTGAGGCCCTGTACTACCTAACGTCTCCAGTCACACTAAACTACCTGGGTAGGGACAAGGCGTTCTTTTGTGCCTTTGAGGTGACACTCATTGGGTCTTCAATGCTGAGGTCACATCCTTTAGCGGTCACTCATCCATCTCTCCTCTGCCCCTCCCATTACATGTTAGAACCAGCTCATGCGTGCTGGGTACACTTCTATGCTAGCGCAAGGCAGCGTGTACTAGATGTTTCTAGGTTGGCCTTTCCTCTGTTGCTCACACTTGCTTTTCTCGGGATCCCTGCAGCTCAAGTGCATAAGGAATTAAAAAACTGTGCTCAGAAAACACTCTGCCCGGCATCAAATGAAACGGTTAAATATTGGGGAAAAGAATTCTTTCTCATTTCACTCCTTGTTTGCACTATAGAGCCTTATTATAAAAATTATTATGACTATTAAAACTGGCATTCAGGTCAGTTGATAACAACTGCAGTAATCGTGATGCTAAGAGGTATTTTTTTTTTTTTTTCTTTTGTGGGGACCCTTTGTTCTGTAGTCCAGGCTGGCCTCGAATTCACAAAGATCCGCCTGCCTCTGCCTCCCTAGTGCTGGGATTAGAGGTGTGTGCTGCCATGCCCAGCTCGATCAGCTGTAATTTCAAAATTCTAAACCTAATCTCCCATCACAAGTCAAAGTTAGGCCACAAAAGACTATGGAGAGAAGCTAGCCTGGTGACTAGGATAAAGCCCATTTATTTCTTTGCTCACCCCCAATCCCCTTCTCCAATGGACAAACTGAACTAACAATGACCATTCTGAGTGACGCAGTCCCATCATGATGACGTGTGAAATGGGAAAGCAGGTGACTTATTTTCTTAGCTAGGTCCTATCAGATGTGCTCAGGAAGGAGCAAAGGGGTGCAACACTGATATCCCCCCCCCCCCAGCTCAGAGGTAGCCGGTAGAGTCCTGGCTAGCGTGAGCAGCCAGCCCCAATTTCCCCATAGAGGCACAATACGAAAAGTTTGAGTCGCAAACAATGTGAAAAAGTTTGTGAAGTCGGGCTCTAGGCCACACTGCTGCTCAAACAGCCCAGTGACTTCTGTCCCTGAAGGAAAATCACTTCATGCCTCTATGCGTCCTGACCACAGGACCTGAAAATAGAACAGCCTGGCTTGCAACGGCAGAGGTGTGATTTCACGCCGTTATTGGTGTAAGAGCACCCGGAAAAACAGCAGATATTGTCAATTCCTCCCCAGCGTACGATTTGGAGAGCTGGCAGAGCGTGATTAAGACATGACAGCCACATGGAATGAGGAAAGGCTTTGAAACCTGGTACTCACCGTTCCCACCAAAGGGTAAATGAACCCAGCGCCAATGCTGGCCCGGACATCACTGATAGGCAGAATGAAATCCCTCGGCACCCCCTTTTTATCGGGTTCATGAGATAGAGAAAGGTGGGTCTTTGCCATACAAATGGGCAAGTTTCCAAAACCCTGTAAGAAAGAAAAGGAAACACATTCATTGCCATAAATGCTGGGCCCTTGGATTTAATCTTCATTTTACAACCCCTTTGCAGCAACCGAATGCTGGTGCATATCCAGGCAGGTGCAGGAGGGGCTGCTGCTATCTGTTGAGCAAGATGCTGAGAATAAGAAATCATGTCCATACAGCCATGATTTATCAGGGTGTGAGGTCTACCGTTTACTCTGGAGGTTCTCCTAAGAGGAGGCACTTGCACGGTCGTGTGTGTGTGTGTGTGTGTGTGTGTGTGTGTGTGTGTGTGTGTGTGTGTGTGTAAAGGCAAGGCTATTTTTAGGCACAGCAATGGAACAGTTGTAGAGAGCACTTTCCAAGGCTATTAATATCCAGGAAAGAGAAAGGTAATACAGAACAAGGCTCCTAATGAGGCTCTGAGTCTCATTGTTCTGTCCTTCTTGGAGTCGGCTGGGAAGCAAAGGGCCCTTTGTGCTGGTTTATGAATCATGGCTATTTGATCTGCGATTACATTAGGGGAACTAAGATGAGGTCACTTTTCAAGCCTCTTTTAAGGACCAAAGTCTGTGCCTGACCCAGAATTCCAAAGGTGAAAGGGGAGGAAGTCATGTGCAGCATCTCACAAAAAGGACAGTGTCTGGGAAGGATGCTGTAATTAAACAGCACATAGCGTCCCTTTAGAGGTCTCACTAATTAATTGCAGCCACATACTTGACACTCACTTTTAAGGAATATTCCCGTGGTAGACAGACAGATGACAGAATGCATTTACTTATGATTCAACCTAAAACTATTTAGAACATCTTAGAGCAGTATCAATTTTGGGGAGGGGTGCCGGGTTTTGGAAACCCCTACTTTTACATACTAATGAGGATTTTGATGAGAAAAAAAATCACAACTGGTACCCAGAATTTCTGATTTTGTGGAATGATTAAGTATTGAAATAATTCCTATGAAATTTTATATATCCATATATATATATCCATAGGAATTATATATATATACATATACATATATATATAGCCTTTGACAATTTAGTAGTTAAAAATGAAAAATATCACCTCATTAACATATTACATCATAAATAATATTTTATAACTACAAAAGACTATTAGAATAAATGATAGTTCTTAGCATTAAAACTTCATGGGAAAAATACCCCAAACTTGATGACAATGACTTGATTTCACTCAGGTGTTTGTACAGAAGTGAAAGAATAACCTTAGAGTATCAGAGTGTAGAGCGGTAACTGACAGTGAAAGAATGACCATAGAGTATCAGAGTGTAGAGCGGTGACTGACAAGCCTTTGTACATATTGGGGGTGTGTTTTACGAGGGACAAGGTCTTGAGTTGGGCTGACCTTCAACACTCTATGTAGCTAAGAATGATCTTGAACTTCCGGCGTCTACCTTCCATGGCCGATGATTACAGGTCTTCCATTCCAAACCCAGTTTAAGGGCTGCTGTGTTACGTGTTGAACTCAGGGTTTGGTGCATAAGCAATCAACTACTGAGCTACAGCCCTAGTCTGGGAATCCTTTCTTCTTTTTTTTTAAATAAGAAAAGCTCAGGGACTGGAGAGATGGTTCAGCGGGTAAGAACACTTACTCTTGTAAGCTCAAATCTCCAGTGTCCATGTGAAAATCAGGACACAGTTATGCATGCCTGTCACTCCAGCAGGAGTGGGGTGCATAGACAGGTGGATCCTGAGAGCCTGCTGGCTAGCTAGCCCAGCTGAAAGGGTTAACTTTTAGTTCAGTGAGAGACCTTATGTCAAGACACTAAGAGAAAGTATGGACATTCTGGTTTCTGCATGGCTATGCACAGGTGTGCACACGCATACACTCTCTCCCTCACACATACAAAGGAAGAAGGAAAAGCTGGGATTAAGAATGTATCTTAGTGTTGAAAAATAGGGGGGAAAAAAGACAAGCCAAGAGAATACATGTACAAACTTCAGGGAAAAATGATTTTTTTTCCCTTCAGGGGAGAGCGTGAACCCACTCCCCAACTATCAAAAGTTATGCAGCTGAGTTCCCCACATTTGGAGAGATTCAGGGGTCAGCATGTCTGGAGTGCAATGGATAAGCCTTGCCCTGAAAAACCACGTTCGTGATTGTGGTAGCCCCCCTGCCAGGTAAATATATATACACATTTGAGACGCGGTTTCTCTGGGTAGCCGTGGCGGACTGGAACTTGCTCTGTAGACTAGGCTGGCCTCGAACTCAGAGATCTACCTGACTCTGAATGCAGGATTAAAGGCATGTGCCACCACCACCCGGCTGGATTTTTTTTTTTTTTTTTTTATCAAACCCCAGAGAAACAACTTGTCACGGATAGGATAGCATCTAACAAAATATCAGACATATTTATAACTAGCATAAGGGAGTTGGGGTGGGGAGGACAGCGATGCTACTTGTAACATAGTGACCCCGACAACAAGCTGCTGAGATGCTGACGGCTATATGATGAAGCTAGAGCAGGCAGGGGCTCTGGAGGCCCACAGCCTCTCTCACAGCTGCTTGCTCACCCCTGTCACTGTCTGGAGGTAGAAGATGGTGGACTCGTCAATACCTGAGGACAGTTCTGAGAATGAGCTAATAAACCACTGCATAAAAACCACCATCGAACACTCCTATCACATCACCTCACCTGCAGCATGCAAGCATTTTTAGGAGAGCAGAGCCCCACAATGAGGAGGAAGTGCTGTAAAGAATGAAATGCTGACGCTTCCCCTTCCCCCCCCCCCCCCCCCCCCCCATACCGAAGGGACACTTTCAAATGCTTCTGGCTGAGTGAACATGTATGACACTGTGGGAGCCCACAAAGGTTTCCCAGTGAGATCCGAGCTTGCTTTACACAGCAGGGCTGCATAAGGGGATGGGTTGACCATGTGAGTGGTTGCCAGGTGTTTGGAAGGGTTTGCACTTGGCTGTGCTAGGGGAAGGTCTTTTGCTCCACCCCTTGGTATTTCTATAAATAGCCGTTTAGAAGAGCCAGAAGGGGCTGGTGGGTTTTGACCCAGGCCCTCCCGAGGCTATCCTGTGTCTATCTGTCTCTCTTCTATCTTTCTATCTAAATATTTCTCAGTTCTCCCTACTCAAGAGTGCCCTGGGCAGAAAAGTGGGGGCAGGTCCCCCCCCACAGACACCTATATCAAAGACCCTGAATAAGAATGAAGCCCAGTGGGGAAATGCTGACTTCCTTCAGGAGCCAGGTTCTGGGTTCCATCCCCAGCATTGCAAACCAGAGCCACACTCATAATCTCAGAAGTCAGGATGCCCGAGTCAGAGGATAAATGCCCTAACCATGATGCTTTAGCTAACCAACAGTACCTATGCAACTACTTTAATCTGTTGCTCCTCAGGCGATTTAATAAGGGTTTAATTACAAGACAAAACTTAACCTGTCCTCAAATCGAGGTGTGCATTTTGTAGACTGCAAGGCAGATTTCCCCCACTAAAAGTACAGGGCCCTTATTTACCTGTTGTGTATAGCGGTCGATTTTGGATTGTGCCTCGGGGGACAGCTCAATGTCCTTGGCTCCATAGACAGCCTGGGCGATGGTTCTTATTTTTTCCACAATCGGAAGCTGGAGAAGCATGAAATGACAGCAGAATCATTGGCCTTAACATGGTTCATGAGCTAAGGGAAAGCCTGCTGATGTTGTAGATTTTGATGGACATCTCCGCCACAAGCATAGCATTCAAAACCGGCTATCCTTTCTTCTTCAGTTACTAAGGCACTGAAATATTCACATCAGAAGTCAGCTGGCAGGAAGGAAGTCTTGATATTTAGCTAACAAAAGGGCTATCAATCTAGTTAATAGTTTTAATCCATTTCAACATTAAAAATAATGGTTTATGTTATGCAAAAACATTACTAGAAATAAGTGGGGTTTCACAGGCATTTTAAGCTGTATTAATCAATTTCTTGTGATAGCAACCCAGCAGTGGATGAATTATCCAATGGAAGAGAAGAATGGACTCAGACAGGCATCTCTCCAGGTATGAAGCAGCACGTAGCAGAAGGAGTACAGGGGACCCAGCAGGCTTTTGACTAGAAAGAAAGAAAACCAGATTCACACTACCCTGCTTCCCTGCAAAAAATCCAATATGGAGCAGAGGCCCCCACTTGAAAACCAAAGCTCTAAATACCACAGGATTTGTCTTTCCAACATGGGGAAAGATTTCTTAAAGACAGTAACAACTGAATGGGATAAAGTTGGACGTGGGTTATGCATGTCTGTATTCTCAGCACTTGGGAGGTACAGGGAAAAGAATCAGGAGGTTAGGGCCAGCCTTGGCTACATGAGTTCAAGGATAGCCTAGGCTACATGAAACACTCTCAACCTACACACACTTAACACACCCACACCAATGCATGCACACATACAATAAATCATAAAATAAATGACTTTATGGATCCTTAAAATTTTTCCTCCTCTGGGAATCTGGAAAGATGACTCACTTACTGCTCTTCCAGAAGTCCTGGGTTCCATTCCCAGCACACATGTGGTGGCTCACAAACCACCTGTAACTCCAGATCCAGAGGGTTAGTTCATCTTCTCTGGCCTCTGAGAGCACTGGGCAAGCACGCGATGCACAGACATACATATAGACAAAATAACTGTACATATAAAATAAGTAAAATTAAAACAAAAAAATTCATTTTTTTTTCAGAGACAGGGTGACTTAGCCTCCTGAACACTAGGATTAAGGGTGTACCCCATTATACTCAGCAAATTCTGAGTTAAAAAAATATAAAGCTTTGAAGGTAAAAGGATAAGGGGTACACTGAGAGAAGATTAACATTGGAATAGTTTGAAAGCTAAAAGGTTAGTATTAAAATAAATTTTGAATGCCTACAAAAAGACACTTAATAATGGGCAAAAACTAATAACCACATGAAAAATCATCTCACTGGTAATCAATAAAATGTCTAATATAATGATAAAAAAAAAAAAGAAAAAGAAAACCCTAACTCATGGGCTGGGGAGCTACCTCTGTGGGTAAAGTGTTTGCGGTACAAGCATTAGGACCTGAGTTCGGATCCAGGCTCATAATTAAGGCTTCCATGCACCAATACTTCTAGCACTGGGGAGGAGGAAACAGGCTCCCTCTACAGTCTCGTGTTAGTAGAGGACTGCTTCAGAAACAAGGCAGAGTGGTTGCCTAATGACTCAGCGGGTAAAGGTACTTGCTGCCAAGGCCAGCAACCTGAGTTTGATCCTTAGCATCCACCCGGTGGAAGGAGAGAACCAATTTCTGCCAGCTGCCTTCTGACTTCCACACACCGTGGTTTGTGGAAACACACACACACTAACGCTGGGAAGCAACAGAGGAAGGCTCTGGGCCTCCAAGTGAGCATGCATGGGTGAATGCACCTGCACACACCTGCGCCACCCGCTCCCTCCCTGTCTCCCTCTTCCTCTCATCTAAGAGGCGAACCACAGGGCTAACAACAAAAAATGAGAACTCTAATTCCCACTCGTGAAATGATAAGTGCAGGTGAAGAGGCAGGAGGTCACATGGTACATGGGGGGGGGAGGGGATGACTAACTACCTGTCTCATCTCCCCAGGGAAGCTCTCTGACTTCTCTTTCGCTTTGAACAGTCTGTACTACATGTCCTCCCTTCCCAACACACACCTAAGTGAGAAAACAGCCCTGCACTACAGAGCTGCACGCTCTGCAAACAGACACGCTGGCTGGCTGAGGGATTTTAGCATCCGCACCTATGTCATCGGAACCTTTGTGTCCTCTGCCTTCTTGCTTCCGGGATTGGCCCAGAGTCTCTTTCCCTGTTCTCTTCAAACACCGAACTCTCTGAAGCTCTAAGGTCTATTCCATCGGCCACCCCTCCCACAAAGCCTGTAGGGACATGCTTAGTACACGTCAGCATTCCTTGCTTTGCTGGCAGGAGCACCCACAGTGCTCCTTCCTGATGGAGGGGCTGCCGGCAAGGCTTCTGCTGCCTCAGAAGGGACTGATGGAATCAGAGGTCCTACTATTGATGGATTCAAGTGGCTGGACGGAGCTCTCATCCTAAAGTCTCCGGGCTGGCAAGGTGCCGTTTACACACCTTGTATCACATGGGAGCGGTCCTCTCTGAAAAGGGACAACTAATTACTTCCCAGCAAGGCAGAAGGTGAGTGAATCAGGAGCTGGAAGTCAGAGGGAAGTCCTTTCTGTCCCAGTGTCTAAGGAGGCACTGGCATTTGCATAGCTGCCCCATGGGCACAGACTAAGTACTCCGGGAGAGCTCAGTATAAATGCAAGGGATGCAGGGACATTATAGAAAGAGTTGAGGCTGGGCTAGAGATACCCTTGAGGGTGACGTTGGTTTTCAGTATTGGGAATTGAACAAAGGGCTTTGGTCACACGATGCAAGTGCTTTACCATTGAGCTGTATCCTTACCCTCTATTTACTTTTCTTCCTCCCCTTTTAATTTTGAGACAGGGTTTCAATGCGCTCCAGCTGGCCTTGGCCTCATGTGCAGCCTAGGCTAGCCTTGCACTTGCAAGCTTCCTGTCTCAGCTTCCCGAGAAGCTGGGATTAAATGACTGTGCCATGAAACCCAACACAACTTCTAACGTAAGAAACTCAAGGCTCAAGTTAGCTGAAAAACAGGCCAGGCGGTGGTGGCGCACACCTTTAATCCCAGCACTACAAAGTGAGTTCTAGGCGCAAAGCTACACAGAGAAACTCTGTCTCCAAAAACAAAGCAAAACAAACCAAAACCAAAACCAATACAAAAAACTCAAGTTAGCTGAAAAACAGAGATGGGCTATGATGTCTTTGAGGTCAAGGACTGTAGCAGATGCTTTTCTTATTATTGTGACTAAGGGTCTGAAATGAACCCACTTCAAGGAGGGTCCATTTTGGCTTGCAGTTGGAGGGCACACATACCTTCATTACAGCAAAGGATGGCGACAGAGTATGAGGCAGATGGTCATGCATCTGCGGCCAGAAAGCAAAGGGTAACAAAAGCCAGCACCTAGCTTGCTTTCTTATTATTGAGTCTGGGATGCCAGTCCACAGGACAGCGTCTCCCACATTTAGCATGGGTCTTTTCACCCCAGTTAACCCAATCTAGAAACTCCCTCACAGACATGCTCTGGGGTTTGTCTCCTAGGCAATTCTAGATCCTGGCAAGGGGACAATGTTAGCAATTGCAAGAACCATCTATTTACCCAAAGGCTATTCTAGCCTCTGGAGTGGATAGTTACCCCATATACCAGTGATAAAATGATTACAAATTTTCTGTCATTGAAACACAAACTCCTGGTGGTACAGGAGTTACAGAAGATACAGGAAAGTGTGCAATATTCCTTTACACTGTGTAAATATGCCACTGTGATTAGTTTAATAAAGAAGCTGACTGGCCAATAGCTGGACAGGATAAGGTTAGGTGGGAGAACCAGAATAAGGACACTGGGAAGAAGGGCAGAGTCAGAGGAGTAGCCAGCTAGACATGGAGAGGAAACAGGAGGTGCAAGATGAAAGAGAGGTAACACCATGTGGCAGAATGTGGATTAATAGAAATGGGTTAAAATTTAAGTTGTAAGAGCCAGTTAGTAATAAGCCCAGGCTATCGGCCGAACATTTATAATTTAGTAATAAGTCTCTGAGAAGTTATTTGGGAAGTGGCTGGTGGAACAGAGCTGATCATGGTCCCAATGATAAATGCCACCTACAGGAAAGCTCAGATGGTGGGGTGGCAGTGACAGAGGACCTGGTACATGAACCTTCAATCTTGTGTCTGCATAGCACATCACCATGCAAGGAAGTGCTTGCTCCTGCCACTGCTGAAGCTACCACAATCTCCTCTGATGGTCAGCAACAACATGGGAACAGTGATGAGGCTCAGCAGGTAAAGATACCTGCCAACAAGCTTGACTGGAGTTTGATCCATGGGACCCAAGTAGTAGAAAGAGAGAACAGACTCTTGAAAAAATTGTTCACTGCCCTCCACATGTGCGGCATAGCACATACCACCACTCCAAAATATATAAAAATTTAATGAGATGCTAGAAGATCTTTTTAGCAGGAAAGAATCCTCTCATGAAGCCCAAGGACCAGAGGAAGCCAATCATCAGGAGCCCCAACCTGAAGCAGGGAGTGGCAGATCCTATGCATCTCTCCACTTCAGCAAGGCTTCAGATGTTGCCTGTCCAAGGACCACTCACTCCAACCTTCTATGAGCACAAGGGAGTGCATAGTTTTTGCCAATAACTCTCTTCCTTGCTAGTGCTTATTGGAAAGTGCGTTTGGACTATCAAGCCAGTGCCCAGGCTGACTTTGTGATCTAAACTAAGAAGGACTCCCACAGAACCCATGGTGGGTGGAAAAACAGGAAGAGAAGCACAGTGGGCAGCCTCTGCTCCTCTGTTTCTCACTGTCACAGCTGCATGGCTCTCCACAGGCACTCCAACCCACTGAGCAGGAAGCCCACGCCAAGGTTCCGAGGGACTTCTGACGAGGCATTTTGCAAATAAAAAAATAAATAAAAATATCTCAGTTAACTTATTGCTTAGGGGTAGTGTGGAAATTTCCTCAGATGAGTATTTCTGCTTCCATTGTGGGTAATCTATACAGTCAACTGTGGGTAATCTATGTACTCCATGTCTTCAGTGGGGGAACTTTCTATTCCTCTCCTGCTTGGTTGTGAAGAGAAGCATAAACTTTGTGGGGCAAGCTCAGTCTAAATGATCTTCACCTGAACCTGGGATTTACTTAAGCTGCTTTGTGGAAAAAAAAAAATCTAGCTTTTCTAAAAACAAATAGAATGATAAAATAAGTTATAACTGTTCGTGCATTTATCAGCACTAGTATGGTGCTGTTCCCGACTGTCCACACAGGATGAATCTGTGTATTCCTTCACCCTGATAAGCCTAGTTTCTAGCAGAATGGCTTACATGCAGTAGGCCTTGCCCAAGCCTGTGCTAAATTAGCAAATAACCATCTATGGCAAGTACTTTCACAATGTCAAGGATTAATACGCAAGTTTTGGGAACTTCGTGTGCAAGAATTCCTGACAGAGTGTAAACAACAGCACAATAAACAAGTGTGGCAAGAGACAGTGGACGATCAGGGCTCCGAGTAAACATGAGGACGTCAGGAGGTGGCAGGCTGCAGGGAAGGCATGGGGATCTGCAGAAGCTGGCAAGGCATTAAAGGGACTTTCAAGGGTGTACTTCGGTGGTAGAGCACTTGCCTCGCTTGCACAGGGCTCTGGGGTTGATCCCCAGCATGGAAAAACAAAACAAAACAACTTGAATAGTGTCTTGAAAGAAGGACAAGAAAGATCTCAACAAGCAAAAGACAAACAAAACAAAACAATTCATTCTGCATGAAGATCAAGATAGAAGCCTTGGCCCAGACAGCAGGATTCAGAAAGCTTGCCATAAAATAGCGAGTATCCTACTTGTACAAGGTAGGAGTGTAAAATACAGGAATAAGACTTCACTGGGGCTTGACAGATGGTTCAGTGGTTAAGAGCACTCACTGGCCACTCTCACAAAGGACCTCGGGATTGGTTCCCACCATCTATGTGGCAGCCTATAACGATCTGGAACTCCAGTTCCAAGGGATCTGATGTCCTCCTCAGGCCTCTGTGGGCACCAGGCACACATGTGGTGCACTGATGTACATGCAGGCAAACACTCATACACACTGAATGAAAAGGAGGGCTTTCCAGAGCTGGATATCTAGACAAGTGCTGGTGATCCTTTCTGAATTAATGCTATGTTAGACCGTGCATATTCCGAGCACATTCGATGCCAATTCTCTCCCAGGCCTCTGGAATTGAGATTTAGGAACCTAGACCATTCTAGAATGGGACTGTTCAATGGAATGTTTGTTGACATACAAATATTTTTCCTTCTTTTCAGCCAAGTAGAAATGCACATTACAGGAGCATTAAAGCACTCAGAATGCAGCCAGTGCATGCGGAACATGACTGAGGAAATGAATTTTTAATTTTACTTTAGTTCATTATAATTTAAACAGCTTCCAACTGTCTTGGGCAGTATGGGTTTAGAAAAACAATACAGCCAACCATTATATTGTTGTGTAGCTTTTAAAAAAATATTATTTCATATTATGTGCATGGGTATTTTGCCTGCATGTATGTGTGTGTATCAGATGCATTTTTGGAGGCCAGAAGATGGTGTCAGATTCCTTGGAACTAGAATTAAAGCTGACTGAGCTGCCATGAGGGTGCCGGGAGGCAGAGGCAGATCTCTGTAAATTCAAGGCTAGCCTGGTCTACATAGCAAATTCTAGGTCAGTCAGGGCTATGGAGTGGTGTTCATATGTTGGTGGTAACCAACAGCTGTTTAATTATAGTTAAGATCCATGCCAAAGGAGGAAAACCATGCTAGTACTAGAAAGCTAGCCAACCATCCAGACCTAGTAAGATCATGGCTCTTAGAGGTGAACACACTACTTCCGCTTTACTAGACCAGCAAATCCCCAACTCTGTTCTCAAACTTACGGGCAGGGAGAAAGGTTGTAGGAGCCAGGAGATGACGTCATCTGCTGTGAGACTGCATCTCCTCAAAATGGCTGCCCACACAGGACCTGAACAGTGCCAGTGTCGATAGAAATTCAAAAGTGGAAGGGGAAGTCTCAGGGGCCTCACCCCTAGACAATGAACGACAGATAACTGCCGAGATCAGAATTAGCGTCTCCCAGAGATGCGTCCTTTAATCGATTATCCAATACAGAGTGGTCAGCCATGAAATCATACACACACAAATGACAAATATGGACTTGGCAGGTTGAATGTATATATTTATGCATTCCCCTATTATATGTATAATCAACAATAATCAAAGAAAAGGAGGCCACTGATTTGAGATGGAGCAAGGGGGCATGGGTGGGGTTAGAGGGAAGGAAGGAAACAGTGGAGGTGATGTAAAAATGTTTTTATTATTATTATTTTTTTAAGGTACCCAACGCCAGGTGATGGTGGTGCAATACCTTTAATGCCAACTCTGGGGAGGCAGCGGCAGGCAGAACTCTGTGAGTTTGAGGCCAGCCTGAATTACAAAGAGAGTTCCAGGATAGCCAAGGCTACACAGAGAAACCCTGTCTCAATGCCCCTCCCCCTCCCCCCAAATAAAGCACCAAATAAAGTGAAATAGAAGTCAGGTTTAAAAAAAGTCAAGCCACTAGAAATAACAAGGTAAAAAAGTCTTCGTGGGGCTGGGGAGTTCTCTGAGTTGATAAGAATGCTTGCTGAGCAAGCATGAGGACCTAAGTTCAGATCCCTAGCAGCCATGTAAAACTCATGTGCTTATAGGCCCCAGTGCTGAGAGAGGCATAGGTCAATGGGGTCCGCTGGTTGCTAGGCTACCTCCAGGTTTAGGGAGATATCTGCTCTCAAAGGAATAAGGTAGAGGGTGATGAAGGGGAACGCTTAGTGTTCTGTGACCTCCAAGTTGCATACAGGTGTCTAGACCCTACCCCCAACACGTGGGCGAGAGAGAGAGAGAGAGAGAGAGAGAGAGAGAGAGAGAGAGAGAACAAAACAAAAACAAACCAATGTCTTATAAACAGTGATATTTCCGCTCACTTGAAGATCAGATGCTAAAGGCAGCAGCTTGGAAAAATCCCTTTTGAGTGATGAAAACACGACATAGCATTCTGCTACCCACCCCTGACCATATCTTAATAAGCCCACACAGCTGCTGGTTCAACGCTGCACCAAATAAAGTCATTGGTATGCATCCTGACATGCTGAATAACAAATAGTGCGCTTTTGTTTCTCCAAGGCCATGGAGCTGAAAGTGCGTAGGTTAACCGTTTTTATTCTGTGATACTGGAATGATGTATTTTGATGCCCACAAAAGATTTAAAGAGAAGGATCAATTAACAACTTAGAAGTTGAATATAAATCTCCGGGTGCACGGTAGTTACTTCAGCTCATAGTCTCTATCTGAAGTGAAGCATTAATTTTAAATGGCGTACATGTAGTTTGGCAGGCATCCTTTCCAGTAATTCAAACAGACACACAACTGGAAACTGTCCGTGTTCATTGACACTGACCAGACCACACAGGTACAAGGGCTGCATGGCCCACATACCACCTGTTGTCCTGGGAACATCAGGACTCTCTGTATGTCCGACACAAACCATACAAACAGAGACTAGCACATCTGAGCTACCGAGGGGGTGAGGTTACACTTCCTGGACCCCAAGCATCCCACCCTGAGCAGTGGGTTCACCTCAGAACCCCTGAGAATCGTCATCTTCCTAAGTAAGGCAACTACAACGTGTGATGGAGAACCATGGGGTCTGGGAAACGGACCATGTCTTGTTGTTAGAAAACCTGTATCGAGCACCAAAAAATACTGTAAGTAAGCAATTCCCAAGAGTGATTTTTGGTTATTCTTAAACAGAAATCTGCAGGGACTACCAACACTTATTCCTCCTTGTCCCCCTTTTTTCCCTGGAACTTTTGACCCTCTTGCCCCAGCTCCCCCAGTGCTGAGATTATAGGTGTGTACCACTATGCCCGGCTTGCTCATGCACTTCCATGTTGTATCTTGTCCTTTCCGTCTCACAAATCTGACTTGGAAACGTGTGTGTTCTGTAAGAGTGATGGGAACAAACAAGGCACGCCTCCAGATCACGTTCCCATACAAGGAGCCTGAGCACATCGCGTCTGACTTTCCGGACTGTACAGTGAAGCTATTTTGTGTGCACTGACGTGTGCTTCCGGGGAAAACACCTCTGGCTCAAGACTGAAAGTCTCCTTCAGGAATAAGGAGTGGGCTGGAATGACATTTCAGCAGGCGAAGTGCTTGCTTTGAAGGCACAAGGACCCATGTCGGATCCCTCAGAACCCACATCAAAAAAAAAAAAAAAAAAAAAAAAAAAAAGACAGGCGTGGTGGCGCGGATGTAGAACCAGCACAGGTAGGTGAAAACAGGTGGGTTCTTGAGGCTTCCCAGCCAGCCAACCTGGCTTAACTTGCAATTCCCTGATCAAAGAGAGATCCTGTCCACCTGAGATAAAGTGCACTGTACCTGAGGAACCATGCTTGAGGCTGTCCTATGGCTTCTACACACATGTGCATGGGTACCAGACATACACACAGACAGACAGACAGACAGACAGACACACACACACACACACACACACACACACACACACACACACACATATACTGGGAGGGAGGGGGGAAGAGGCTTACAAGGAAGAAAAAAAATTAATTTAAAAACCAAGCCTCAACTTCTTGAGACCAGGATGAATGAGTGTCTCCCCTGAATCTGAAGGGGATCATTTTCTCTAGATGCATTTTACCATATTTGGCATCTTTAAGGTCTACTTTTAGCCCCTACACTGAGACTACTATATTCTCATTCCCTCTATATTTAAGCTAGGAAGGCTGGGTGAGAACGGGGTGGGGGTAAATGGGAGCTGTCTCTCTTGTGTTGCGACCATCCTAGGTTGCCACTGGAGAGTCTCTCGTAGTGTTAGAGGGAATAATGTATTTCTAGAAACTTCCATCACACTCACATTCTGAAATCACACACTGTTTGTGGCTAATCAAGTACTGTTTCTTCACCAGTGAGACGGCCTGGGAGGGGACCCACATGGGACATCGAGGAGGATGCTCCACCAGTCAAGGTGGTTCTTGTGTGAGGCTCAGGCCTCTTGTGGCCATGTAGCTCGTAGGGATGAAGCACCCGATGGGCTGTGGAGGTGCATGAAGGTCAAAGAGAACCCAGAAGAGCCAGAGTGGGGGTGAGATGTGCTCTGGGTGTCGTGGAATTGGGAATGAGTCATCCAGGAGGCTGGTGAGGGGCAGGATGGAAGACCAGAGCTCTGCAAAGGCAGCTCAGGCATAGGTAAGACATCAAGATTCCAATAGCACAGACATGAGAAGGGCAGATTCACCAAGGAGAAATGCAACCGTCTGGGAAATGTGCAGGCGGCTTTGCACAGATGACTTCCAAGGGCCCAGTGTCTTGGAAGGAGGAAGGAGAAACAGGGCAGCAAAGGGCATGCAGGGGCAGGGGACCAATGGGGAGATGCCAATGGGAAGACAGAGTGGGAACCGGAACACGGACAACAAGAAGGGGCTTGCAATCTTTCCCATTTGAGTGTACCCTCCTCCCCAATTGCTACAAACAGCAAGCTGCGTAGAGATGAGCAAATAACATTTTAAGCCTTTAAATTCTACAAATTCAACCCCACATGCACAATCATGTATGTAAAGCCATAGAAGCAGACATGTAAAAACGAACGTCTTTGAGTCAGTCACACCTCTACTCTAAAAAACCTACTTTATATACATAGATAGAAGCATATGTGCATGTATACATGCATTTAAATTTATACATCTAAAATTGAAAGTTCTGGTGGCAAATGCCTTGCATCTCAAAAGGAAAGTCACAATACCTTTAAGTGGAATATGTTCAAATTTGAATCTTTAAAGAAAAAGGAAGTAACTCCTAATTAAAAACTAGAAAAACAAAACAAAATGAACAAAAACCCAAAACACACTCTGCTTTGAAAATGACTGGCCCGGTAGAAACCAGCCTAAACTAGCAGGGCTGAGAATGTCTCAGGTCACAAACTCGCAGCCGGTTGGTTGTCATGTGTGCTTTGGATTTTCTCCATCCAGCCCCCACTGTGCCCCAGAGGATGGTTCCACGTAAGGAACAGGAAAGACCTTCTAACCAAAACAAACGTGCGTCTGCCTCGCTGTGAAGGTCACACCTCAAAATGTCTGCGAGTTTAGAGGAAGGATCTGGAGAGGATAAACTGGTCACGCACTCCGGCTGGCTTCCGGTGTGGTGTCAATCCTCCAGCTTCTCAAAAATGGGTTTTTATGATTCCACTTAGAGCTCTTGAGTCTCACAGAGAAGGAAGTGTGGTCTAATGTGAGCCTGCCTGATGCTGAAGGTGCATTACGAATGCACCTTACAGATAAACATAACTCTGCTTGTCAATCTATGATAAGTTTAGAAAGGAATAGATACTCAGGAAAGAAATTAATGAAAATATGAGCAAAACACACAGAAAAGGAGGGTTCCTTTGACGGTTGGTGGATGCCAGGAGCTTTTTGAAACTCAGGTTTTGTTTTCCTGAGACTGGATAGTAGAACACATCTTTAATCTCAGCACTTGGGAGGCAGAGGGATCTCTGTGAGTTCCCTGCCAGCCTTGTCTACAGAGTGAGTTCCAGGACAGCCAGGACTACACAAAGAAACCCTGTCTCAAAAAGCCAAAAAACAAAACAAAACAAAAAGCCCAAAGAAGACTGGTTTCAAACTTACTATGTATTGAACACCAACTTTGAATTCCTGATGTCCCTTTTCTACCATGTGGGTCCCTGGGGTTGAACCCAGGTCATCAGGCTTGGCAGCAGGTACCTTTACCTGTGAGCTATCTCACCAGGGCTCCCCTATTTATTGATCTCGGCCAGTAATCCAGAATATTCTAGCCCCCCATTCATCAAGTGTCCTTCCCATGGATAAATCCATTCTGCACTAACCATCACAACTCATTCTTTAAGTCCTTCCCGCCACAAAATGCTGGGTGTCAGTGATGCCCCTCATCTGGCAGGGACGCAGCCTCTCCCATTTCTCTCTGAGTTACATAGTCGCTGCCCCTCAAGCTGCAGGTCCCTCCCCCTCCCTCAAACGTACTTCCGTGCACACAATCCCCAGTGTTGAAGATCAAAGTAAGGTTAGACTCCCAGGTCTGCATCCTTCTTATTCGGGGACAGTAGGTGGGTTCCTCCACCTCTGTGCTTCTGAACCCTAGTGCAGGGCACCACTGGTCCTTGCCAACCCGGGATATTAGGACAAAAAGAAGTGGGCAGGCGCAAATGCCTATGTAGGTGGTGTGTGGACAGCTCCCCCCAACCTGGTGCTCTTGCGGACGAATCAGTCTCAGGCTGACAGATGTCACCAAGTCCTCCTCCCTTCCTTGCTTGCTTTTGCTTCCTGTCACTTACGCTGCTGAGTCACGCGAGCAGGACAGACGGAGATGCTACCTCTGAGACAGCCAGAGGAATGTTCGAGGGAAGGGGATGGGAGCGGCTGTTGGCTTGTAAAGGCTGACACTCTGGCAGCCATGGACACCTTCCAAGGACAAATCCATTGTCCTCAGGCCACGGAATCCAGAATGAAGATGCTAGGTGGACACCAGGACAATGTCGAAGAGTGAATTCTGGGAAATCCGGGTTCTCTACTTAAGGCTCAATGTCAAGATGAGTTAGAGAAATGATCTATAAGGCCAGATATAGTGACCCATGCTTGCAATCCAAGTACTAAGGAGGCGGGAGCAAGAGGGATTAGCGATTTAAGGCCATCCTCAGCTACATAGTAAGTTCATGGCCAGCCTGGACTATATGAGAGCCTGTAGGGGAAAACAAAACACCAAAAACTACCCACCCCGAAGAAAAAGAAAGAAATCCACCTAGAAATCCTGGTATTCCCATTGCTGATTATGCAGCCCAAAGACTGGAAAGCATCTTGAAAGACACACACACACACACACACACACACACACACACACACACACAGGACACATGTGGTCACAGCAGCACTTCCAGTAGTCATGTGGTGGAAGCAACCCAGGCCTGTCAGCCAAATGTGGTGTAGACATGCAGCAAAGACAACATCCAGTCTTTTTTTTTTTTTTTTTTTTTAAAGAGCAGAGACAATTCTGACATGCGCCATGACAGCCTTGGATGTTGCACTGCCTGAAACAAGCCACAGGAGAAAAGACTGCAGGATCCCATTTGTATGAAGTATCTAAGTAGGTCAGTTCCTAAAAGTGAAGTAGAGCGGTGGTTCCTAGAAAGATCTATGGGAGGGGGGCAGGAGGAGCCAATAAATGGGTACTGAGCTTCAGGAGCTTCAGTTTTCTACTACAACAAGAACAGTTCTAGAAACTGGTTGCACAACCATGTGAATGTGCTCAGCACCAGTGAATTTGTACACTCATAAATGGTAACATATGCATGTGACTACAAGGAAAAACTGTGCAAGACAGTGCAAGAAAACCATATCGGGGGCTGGTGAGATGGCTCTGTGGATAAAGGGACCTGCGTCCGAGCTTTGCCACAGGTCCCATCCCTGGACCCTACACGGTGGGAGGGCAGAATTGACTCCCACATCTACATGGATGCTGTGGTGTGTGTATGCCCACACATACCTCCCCCTCCCCCCCCTCTCATACACACACACACAGACACACACAGACACAGACACACACAGACACACACACACACAGACACACACACACACACACACACACACACACACACACACACACACACACACACACACACACGAAGGAACTGTAGCAGAAATGCATAATGAAAATGTCTCATCACTGAGCAGCTATGAATTGCTCACAAGTCTTGTTGCTGGAAGGCATGAGTTTACTACCCAGAGCCTGCCCCTCCCTTGGGCCCACTATTTGAAAGCAGAGCCTTAAGAACACACAGGTTTGGGGCAGGAATAGGATCTGCCCTTGGCACACGGACCTTGCCAGATGGCTAATGCCTTTAGTCGTGAGCGTCCTGCTCTGTAGAGCCTTTAGGAAGGCTACGTGAGGTGGGCCATATAACCAGCGCTCGAAGCACTGGCCTTCTCCGAGACCCAAGAGCCACTGCTCCACTGTTGTCACGGTAGTTGCGACTCACCTGAACATCGTACAGGAGCTGGAAGCGGCTTCTTTTATTGGCAGCATCTCTCACAGCCCGAGCCAAGTCCACAGACCCCTTTCCCCCAACTGACCAGTGATAGCAGGGAACCGCATCAAAGGCACCGGCCCGCTTAGCGAGCTCACACACCAAGTCGATCTCAGCCCGGGTGTCAGTCCTGGTGATGAGAATGTTTGTGGTTTTTGCATCTGTATTCACTTAGTGATGTTTTGAAAGACTAACGGTTTATACAGAACTTCGCTCCCTTAACACTGAATATATTCTAAACATCAAAAGCGGTCACATTGTGTTTAAATAAACCAGCCTTGAAGAAAAGCACATAGAAAGAATCCTCTCTAACATGACTCAAACATTTCAGGTTGTTAAGGGTTTCTAATCGAGAAAAATTCCATAATATCTCCTTTTGATCATTCATTCACTGTATCAGACAGAAGCATTGGATAGAATGGAGGAAAAAAAAAAACACCCACCTCCCACCCAAACAGATGGTAATTTACTATCTGAGTTTCATTTCCATAGTAACACTTGAGAACACATCTGTGACAATGAAACCAAATCAAACAAACAGAATGAGCTGACTGATTCTCAGTCTTGCAGCTGAAGCTGAGAAACCGAAGTGCCCTTAGGACACAAACGTGGTCACTAGCGGCTGGGGTGGGGGTGGGGGTGGGGGAGGAGACCAGGGGAGGGGGACAGTGCCCACAGACACCAGACAGCTGGACTCACTTGAAGACATTCAGCGCCACCACGACGGGCACCCCGAAGAGCTGAGCGATCTGAATTTGTTTTTGTAGGTTGCAGCAGCCATCAGCCACCAGCTGAATGTTCTGGAAGGAAATCAGTCTCCGTGTCTTTATGTCTTACCTACCATCGCTGCCCTCCTACCCCAAGCTAGACCAACCAACCTCACCACACTGGCAACTTTTGATTCTATCTTGTCTTACTTTATTGCCCTGGAAACTTCTGAAAGGAGACCTAAGTCACCTTGGGTGTCCAAGGAAGATGGCCGAGACAGAGGTAATTAATTCATGTTCACGTCAGCTTCTAAAACTAGTTGGGTCCAAGCACCTGTGTTTGAGTCTTGGGGCCAGGCAATCATTTCTATGGAGGACTGGCCCATCAGAACATACAGAGCCCACCCTTTGCAGCCAAGAGCACAAAACGCTCAAGTGCCTGGGATGCTGAGGGGTCCTGCTTAGCGTCCCGGGCTTAAACCCATGGCGCCACCTGTAGGAGCTAAGCGGTACTGCTGTCAGTTAACTGGCTTATCCACAGAACAGTGACTGCACTCTTTTAGCTTTGCATCTTTCCTGGATCTCGCTCGGTAGACCAGGCTGGCCTCGAACTCACAAAGCTCCACCTGCCTCTGCCTCCCAAGTGCTGGGATTAAAGGCATGCGCCACCACTGCCTGGCCAGTTACTGCACTCTTGTAAGCCATTAAAACAACAGTACATCTTCCAAGCGTCAGCTTCCTTTCTACAACAAAGGAAGACACAAGAAGTACAAGCTTCCCTCTTTTCTGGGTCAGGATGGCTGTCTTGGGAGTAGAGGACAGAAAATAAGCCTATAATCTACCTTTTCTTCAGCGTTGAGTTAACTGCGTTTTTACTTTTATTTTTATATCTATCTATCTATCTATCTATCTATCTATTTATTTATTTATTTTTACCTCTTTACCCCAGCCATTTTGGCAGGGATTTTTTCCTTTTTGTTTAATTATTGAGAAATTTTCTATTAATTTTACATACCAACCACAGATCCCCCTCTCCTCCCTCCTGTCCCCCATCCTTCCTCCCTTGAGAGAGATTCTTTAAAAATCAAATTATTGAATGTGTGCATGCATGTGCACATGAATGTGGAGCCACAAGACAACCCTGGCTGTTCTTTACGGGCTGTTTATCTTTCTTTTTAGAGGTAGTATCACATTAGTCTGGAGCTCACCAAGTAGTCTGGCTGGCTAGTGAGCCCTAAGGATCCACTTGTCTCTGCCTCCCTAGTATTGAGGAAGCAAGCATGCACCACGATGTCATTTTTCACTTGGGTGGTAGGGATCGAACTCAGGTCCTCATGCTTGCAAGATAAGCATTTGCCCACTGAGCCATCTCAGCCCAGAAAAGCACATTTCTCAAAAGTTGCTAGTGGGACTGTTGGTCATTCATTGATGGTCAACTGGAAGCTAATTATTAATCAGGTGGAATGATTAGTTTTTCTTACCTCCTCTGTGTATTCTTTCTTGAGAGGAACCCCAGCAGTTACCTGAAATAAAAGAGTCAAAATAAGATTCATCCCATTGCCTGGGCAAAAAAAAAAAAAAAAAAAAAAAAAATGTTCCCTATAGCAATAGGCCCAGATGGTTTTATAGCAGAGTTCTTCTTCTCGACTTTGAATAAATCAATTACTGTAATGTTTACACAAGTCTTCCATAGTTAAGAAAAAAAGAATACTCCAAAAATTTTAAATTTTATATAGTTAACATCTTACTCATATAAATGGGAAAAAAAGAAAAAAAAAAAAACAAACTGAAAACATTACCAAACTGATTAGTAAAATCCAGTTACTTGCAAAGCAGACATATCTGCCTAAATTGGGCTTGTCTGGCAATGTAAAATTTCTTGCAAGGAATAATAATTTAAGCAACATGCACAGTCTTAAAGAGAAAATTGTCTTCTCGAAAGACGAAGAAAAACCTGCATCAGTTATTATGCTAATTTGCCCAATTAAAAATAGAAGGTAATCCCTGAATCCTCATTAAAAATGGATCCTAGGCATCACGCTTAGTGAAGAGCTGTTTAAACAACCCTCTTTCAGATGAGGACTAAGAAGATGCCTGCAGCCAGCGCCCCCACCCAACACTGCATTGCAATTAGGAAGACCTTGCCAGTGACAAGGGAAAAACAGTATAGATTGGGAGGGAGAAACAGAACTCACTTTCAGATATGAATGGCAGCACAGAATCCCCCAAAGACTGGATAGGTTAAATCAGTAGAGCAATTAAGAGAATTCAGACAAGTTAGAGATAAGCTAACATATAAGAACAGAAATTTGTTATATTGTTTACAAATATAAAGCATATAGGAACAGATCTAAAGGAAAACATGAGTTTTTTTTTAAGGAAATAAGCAATAACTTTCATTAAAATATATTCAAACAGACCCAAGCCAATGAAGAGATATCTAATGTCCTTTGAACAGAAATTCTAAAGAGACCACAGAACCTATAAACTAATTCTCAAATACACATGGGGTTTCAAGCACATAGTTCAGTGGTACAGAGCTGGTCTTATGTAGGCTGCATCCCCCAAACCTCAAAAAATAAAATAAAATCCATCAAGAAGATGCAGATAGCAGAGAAAAGGGTCATTTGTGGGTCAGACATGAAGGAACAGCCTGGTTTGGGATCTCTATAGTTCACGATATAACTACACCAGATGAGGCCTCTCCATACTTCATGATGAGATATACTAGACCAGATCCACTGAAGGGAGATCCTGGAAAGAGACTTGCACATTTTTGGGAAAACGGATCTATCTCACCCTAAGTCAAAGAAGGGAAACTTAAGACACAGTGTGGAGGCAATTACTTGGTAATACAAAAAAAATAATAAAAGAAAGAATGAAATTAAATCTAGTCAACGCTCCACATGCCAAAACACATGGTTTATTCCATATGTAAACTTAGTAGGAATTCAGAGTGCACAGATACTTGCTCAAGCATTACTGTGGGTGTTTTTCTGTGAGGCTATTTTCTGATGAGATTATATACATAGATCAGTAGACCTGGAGAAAAGCAGGATGGTACAATCTCCATAATTTGGCTGATCTCAACTCGCCAGCAGAGGACCTGAACACAACCCAGACTGAGCTCCTCTAAGTCAAGGGGGATTTTCCAGCAGGCTGCCATCAGACTGGGCCTGCACACTCAGCTTTTCCTGGGGTTCCAGGTGGCTATGGAGATCCTGGATTCTGGCTCTATAATCAAATGACCCAATTCCTTATTACTCTCCATGTCCCACCACACATCTACATATACAGTGACTTCTATTTTCTTGAGAGTTCTGATGAATGGAGTGCATTATAGGGTTAACTGTGAAAAGACCGTGTGGATTTAGGGGTGTAGGGATGCCAGTTCTTATACTGTGTCAAGAATGGCGAGCACACTGGAAGACAGGTTATCCATTTCAAATGCTGGTGGCGCAGCTGTGACTCTTGACTTGAATGCATTAGGAAATGCCCAGGGCATGGAGGAGGAACGGCCCTGGGTGTGCCTGTCAGGTGCTTCCAGAGAGGCTTCCAGGAGGAGGGGAGACTCCTGGTGAACGTAGGCAGTGGCATCCTATGGGCTGGGGCCCATGGCTGAACGAAAAAGGAAACAGCACACAGCCAGAGAAGCACCAGCGTCGTCTCTTTGCTCCTCCGCTGAGGGCTTGGAGCAATCATGCGCCTCATGTTCCAGTCACTATTCCTGTCCCTCTCCTCCTGTTGGCTCAGATCATGAGCCCCAGCAAATGCTCCCTCCTTCCAGTGGCTTCTTGTCAGATATTCGGTCACAGCAATGAGAAAAATAAGCGTGTTAAAACTTATTTTTTAAGTTCAAAGGTCAGTTCAAAGGTCACAGGATTTTTCCACCGCACAAATAATGGATTGAAAGAGCCACCTCAGCTGAGTAAACACACACCAGGCAGCCGTGGCTATCTGCGCAATGGTGTCCAAAGGGAGCAGAAATTATCCCAGATCGGAAAATAGTAGAACAGAGCTGCTTCAAGTAAGACGCGAACACACTGGGGTGGGGAACAGGGAAGAAAACGGATGGAGGATTGAAAGAGGAAAGTTCATTTGCTACTCAATTATTGCAGACATTTCCGGGATACAGACTATGCCAGACCCTCAGGGGCACAGGAACTAAGTAATAAGACAGTTCCTGAGTGCAAGGAATTCAGAATCTGAGGAGGAGAGAGACATTTATAAAACACTGTGAGGCCAGGTCCAGGGAAGGAATGCTTGGCTTCGCTGGCCTGTCCAGCCCTCCCTGATTACTATCATTCATTCGTGCAATACCTTGGTCTCTCAATGTTCCCCATGTGTCTATGGGGGTATGTTCTCTTGAGTAGAGTTAGTGGGAGGTGGTAGAGTCTTAGAAGCAGTCACCTAATGGGAGCCCTCAAAGGAGATGGGATCCCACCCTCCCTAGATGAGAAGTGAGTGGTTTCGCTTTGTCCTGGGCTCCCAGACGGATGTATTGCTCTACTGCAGGCACAAATGCCGACCACATGATTGCCACTTAGAAAGATGTGAGTGAAAAGAAATCGCATCTCTTTCTCAGTTGATCATCAAGCATATGTTTGAGTAATAGGAAGCTGACTAAATGATCTGCACTTCTACCTATGGTCCGGGACCTCGTGGCAACCCTCTCTGCCATAGAACCATGACGTCAAGTAGGGAAGGAAGAGGCAGGAAGGAAAAACTCGGAAGAAAATACAGCCTTACAACATAGCACAAAGAAGGGCAGTATGATTGGAAATCATGTCGAACATTTTTTTTTTTTTTTTCCAAGACAGGGTTTCTCTGTGTAGCTTTGGTGCCTTTCCTGGATCTTGCTCTGTAGACCAGGCTGGCCTTGAACTCACAAAGATCCGCCTGCCTCTGCCTCCCGATTAAGGTGCTGGGATTAAAGGCGTGCGCCACCACCACCTGGCAAAGATTTATCTGTCTGTCTGTCTATCTATCTATCTATCTATCTATCTATCTATCTATCTATCCATCCATCTATCCATTCACATATTCATTCATTCATTCATTCATTCATTCATTCATTCATTCATTCATTCATTCATTCTATATACAGTGTTCTGCCTGCAGGCCAGAAGAGGGCCCAAGATCTCATTACATTCCCATGTGGTTGCTGGGAATTGAACTCAGGACCTCTGGAAGAGCAGCCAGTGTTCTTAACCTCTTGAGTTATTTCTTCAGCCCCCATACCGAACATTTTTAAAGCCTGGAGGTCTGGGAAAACCCTGGACTGTAAATTCTATGTCTGACCAGTTCACTAAACAGAAGTACGATGTTCCCACTGCTGGATCTCCACACGTCTCCACAATTTCCTCCCTTATTTTATAAAGACCAAACCAGGCCAGGCAGACTATCAGCCTTTTAGTGGACCAAAGCCCTCTGAGTTTAAATGTAGGAATGGTAGAGGAGGAAGAGAGTATTTCAAATGATACACACACACATTTTATTTTTGAAAGTAGAAGTTGGTCTAGATATTCAAAGTCTAAAGTGGAGGACCAATGACAAGAACTGGAATTTTAAGCATCATCAGGATTATTGAGGATTCATAATGTCTGCCTTTACAAATTCATAGTGTGTGTCTTTACAAATTTTTCATTGGGGATGATAATGCAACTTGAGGTCAAATTAAGTGCTTAAGTATCTGGTACTGAGTTTGAGTTCAGAATGTGTGTGGCACCCACTGGCCCTCGCTCTGCATGGGGACACAGCAGGTGGCTGGGCTGACATTCTTGGCTTCAGATCTGACTTGCTGCTGGCTATTGTCTCTCCACCCAGCAAACCTTGGCGTCCTCAGCTATAAAAAGGGATGAAAAATAGCTGATGACCAGTCTTGACTGCGAGTTTTGTGAATATAGTACTCTAATTAAGAAATTAGGCTTGACGGTTTGCCTTTCATATCCACATGCTGTAATGATATCAGATGGGAACATAATGAAGCTTCACATAATAATTTTCCCACTTGGAAACTTCTAAAGTGAAAAACCAAATGAAATAAAACACATATATACCTCTTTTGTACATTTTAAAGATAGGTATTAAAAATCTTCACATATAGTAAAATAAATTGCTAGGTGTGGTGACACATCCATTTAACCCCAGCAGTGGGGAGACAGGGGCAAGTGGGTCTCTTAAGTTCCATGCCAGCTGGTCTCTAGAGTGAGTTCTGGGCTAGCTAGGGCTAAATAGTGAGACCTCGTTTAAAAAAAAAAAAAAAAAAAGCAGAATTTGTGTTTTTCAAACAGGGCTCCTTAGAAACACGCAGCGAGGTGCAAGACTCACAAGGCAACATCGAAATCAGCAGAGACAGAGGGAAAGAGGCTTTAGGTGGAACCTGATAATCCATAACACCCACGTGCTGGGAGAGTATCTGGTGAAGCATGGCAAACGTCCATCAGAGCCGTCATGCCAGCCCCAGTGGTCCTCATTGAGGACTGAGCTTTTCTACCCTCCTGATGCGGTCCACACGCTCATAGAACCGTGGCGCGTGTGTCAGGGATGACTCTTAAGACTCAAAAGCGGTTCTGTGGAGCAGTTTAGAAGTCAAGTGTGGGCATTGCAAGTAGCTGGCGTGAATGAACTAAACTCCATGTGCTCTAAGGGGCGAACTTAAAGGAAAGGAGTTAGTTGACTTTACAGACAATTGGAAACATCTAGCACATACTATGTCTCAAATACTGGGTCACACTGGTCCTACTGGTTCAGACAGGTTCTACTCTGAGCCTTGGTTGGTTGTGAACCTGTGGCAATTCTCCTGTCTCAGTGCTAGGATTACAGGTGTGAACTTTTTAAAAAAACTTAAAAAAAATTGTTTCATGTGTATGAGTCTTTTGCCTACATGTATGTGTATACCGTATGTATGCCTGATGTTCAAGAATATCAGAAGAGGGCATCAGATTCCCCTGGGACTGGAGTTACAGACAGTTGTGAGCTACCATATGGGTTCTGGGAACTGAACCCAGGTCCTCTGCAAGAGAAGCAAGTGTTCTTACCCACTGAGTCAATTTTCCAATCCATCTACAGCTTTAAAATTGTCTATTACTTATGTGTATGTGTGAATGCAGCCTGGGTGTGTTTATGAGCACTATGTGTACGCAGGTGCCCATGGAATCTAGAGCAGGGGCACTGGATCCTCTGGAACTGGAGTTATAGGCAGTTGAGAGACACCAGATGTAGGTGCTGGGAACTGAACTCAGGTCCTTTTAAGAGTAGCAAGTGCTCTTAACCACTGAATCATCTCTCCATCTCTCTCTCTCTCTCTCTCTCTTTTTTTTTTTTAAGGCTAGGAGAAAAAAGCAAGCACTTACACTCGGCCCACCTCCATGCATCTTCAGAGCTCGAACGGTAGCCACCAGCACAACCACGTTGGGTACCAGGCCGGAAGCTCGGCATTTGATGTTGAAGAATTTCTCCATCCCAATATCAGCCCCAAAGCCAGCTTCAGTCACTGCATAGAAACAAGTAGGGAAGGAGCTAGTGTGTGAAAACAGAAGCAGGTATTGGGAATCAATGTTTAACCACAAGCCAAGCGCTCACAATGGCCCCTACTCCTGCTGCCCCAGGGCCACTCACGGCAAGGCACTGTAAGTTGACATCTCTCTCACAATGGAAGATGCTCAACCTCATCGCACAAGGCAGGTCTCTACCCTGCTGGACTCAATGGGCTACAGGGACGCCAGGCCAAGCGCTGTCTTCCCCATACTCTGTCTCAAACCAAAGCTTTTCTCGACGTAGATGAGATTTTCAACTTCGTGATCAGGTTTCAAACTTTATCAAGGGGGCAAATTTTATCAGAGGGGTGGCTGATCATTTCTGTTGATGAGCAAAATTCAAGCTGGAGGCATGGTTTAAGGCTATTGATCATGAGACCTGGCGAAAGACGGCAGCTGAATTCCAGAATCACAGAGGTACTCAATTCTATAGACTCCTTCCCAGTTGATAGAACTGTGGGTGAGGGCTCAGTGGGTGAGAGAACTCGTTACACAAGCATCTGAACGAATTCCCACGTCCATGAAGAAAACTTGGTGCAGCTGTGTGCACCTGTAATCCCAGTACTGTTGGGGGCAGAGACAGGAGGATTGTTGGGACTCACTGGCCACCAGCCTAGCTCCAGATTCATTGAGAGAACTTGACTCAAGGAAAGAAGGTACAAAGTAATGGAACAGGACATCCCAAGTCTTCCTCTGGCCTCTGTGTTCACCTGAGCGCATGTACACACATATGTATATCTGTATCCCCCCCAAAGACATATTGTGGCATTTGTAGAGGTGGCAGATAGAACATGAGTATTGTTTTAAAAAAACATGATGAATACTGGCCCATTAGATCGTCTTCCTACCCAAGGGTGCTGGGGGAGGACCTTTCTGTACGCTGTGAACGTATGTTGCTCTCCATGGTTAATAATAAAAGCTGATTTGGCCTATAACCAGGCAGAATAAGGCTGGGTGGGAAATCCAAACAAAGATGCAAGGAGAAGAAGGGTGTAGTCAAGAGAGTAGCCAGCCAGGTGCAGAAGAAGCAAGATGAGATTGTTGTACCAGAAGGTACCAAGCCACATGGCTAAACATAGATAAGAATTATGGATTAATTTAAGTGTAAGAGCTAGTAGTAATAAGCCCTGAGCTACCAGCCAAACATTTATAAGTAATATTAAGCCTCCAAGTCAATTATTTGGAAGTGGCTGCAGGATGGGGCGAGGCAGAGAAAAGCCTCTGGTGTTGTGTGTGTGTGACCTCTGGGGCTCAGTGTATGACCCATGGACCAAGAGCAATGGCATCACTTAAGAGCTTGTTAAAAAGGTGGATCAATGGGCCCATGAGATCTACTTAACCAGAACCAGAATTTAAAATTACAAATTATAAGCATATGGGTGTTTTGCCTGCGTATATATCTGTACCATTTGTGTGCCTGGTTTCTGCAGAGGTCAGAGGAGACCACAGATCTTCTGTTATAAACAATTACAAGCCACGTAGATTCTGGAAACCAAACTCAGCCCTCTAGAAGAACAGCCAGTGTCCTGAACCTCTGAGCCATCTTTCCAGACCCACCAGAATCAGTATTTTTAAAAAGACACTCATGTGCAATGGTTATAGATTATCACTTGGAAAGATACTACTGATGTAAAAAATTGTTGAATATGTACCACCTACTGACATTATGACTAAGGCCATAATTAGTGGCGCAGACAGGAAGTAGAAGCAAACATATATTATGGTTTATATAAAAACATTAAAGGGCTGAGGTTGAAGTACGATGCTTGCCTTGCCTGAGTGAATTCCTGACTTCAAATTCTTTTTGTTTTTGTTTTTTTTTTGTTTTTGTTTTTGTTTTTCAAGACAGGGTTTCTCTGTGTAGCTTTGGAGCTTTTCCTGGATCTCACTTTGTAGACCAGGCTGGCCTTGAACTCACAGAGATCCGGCTGCCTCTGCCTCCCGAGTGGTGGGATTAAAGGCGTGTGCCACCACGCCCGGCCTGAGTTCAAGTTCTTGGCAGCACCAAAACAGGCGAAAAGTGAACAAATGATATTTCGCTCTAGTATTCATGGGATACAGACATTTTAACAAGAACTGATGGAAATAAATTTTCTTCAGATGTAAAATTAAACTCTAAATACGCTTAATTCTTATTTTTTCTTTTTAGCATTCATGTACCTATTTTTTTTTTCAGAATACACAGGATTTTGTAGTCTCCTTTGACTTAAAAGTATAATTTTATTTCTGTATTACAAACACTCAGAATTCATGATTATAAAAACAGCAGCTTGTAATTTTGCTAACTGATGTGCCAGACTTTGTAAGTCTGTCCCCTCTGTGTTTGAACGTTTGGGCAGTCTCCAGCATGCACAGTGACACACTGAAATCATGCCACACATGAGCTCCAATCTCTTTCAAAGCATATCCCTGAAATACATTTCCAAGGGTGAGGTGACGGGCCAAGGACATAAAGCATCTTTTATGACCACTGATGCACATTTTATTAAATTTTATGTTTTAGAATTAATGTTTCAGGTTACTATAGCAAAGAATAGGTTTCATGGCATTTTTTTCCCCTCACTTCTTCCCCTCCCCCATCGCCTGCCCTCCCCACTCCCTGATTTTTATTACGTTCTCTTTGCGTAGATTTATAGCAGAACAAAGGATATTTCTTCTTTCAGGGCAGACGAGACCATGCTCATGGTTCCATCGGCAGTGGTCGAAATTAGAGATGACTCCTTCCCCCAGCAAGGAGGCCCTGAGGGGCGATTGTGTGAAGAAGCTACCAAGATAAAGCTTAAGATGCAAAGGAGATCCTAAGGACCTCAGAGAAAAGGGGAAATGGAGCTAAGAAGAATACTTATCTTTCCCTGCTTCCTGACTGTGGATGACGTCACCCACTTTGGCTATCATCTTTCCCCGCCAAGACGAATTCCCTCAAACTGGGAGCCAAACTGAACCCTTTTTCCTTTAAGTTGCATTTTTCAGTGTTTTAGCACAGCAGTATGAAAAGTAATTAATGCAAAGACCAAACCCTTAAAAGGACATGAGTTTGGTTCCCAGAACCCACGTTGTAAAATGTCAGGCATGGCAGATGATGCTTATAGTCCCAGCACTGGGCATATAGAGACAGGTGGATCCCTGGGACTGGATAGGCGAGCGAACTTAACCTTAACGGGTGAGTTTTAGGCCTATGAGAAAGTGTCTCCAAAAAGAAAAAAAAAATGTGGGTGACATTTTCAGGACTGACACTGAGGTTGTCCTCTGGCCTACATCCACATGCACACAAAGATGTGTGTATGCAGCAAGCGTGCGCACACAGACACCCACACCTCATTCTGCAGCAGCGGCAAGCTATCCGGCTTCCTGCAGAGATGATATATTACTATTATCTCTGCCCTTCTTTCCCCACCTGGAAAATTCCTTTCTTTCCTCTCCTCTCCTGAAACCCAGTCTCTAAACCCCAGCTCAGTAGCTCATCTCCTAGAAGCTTGTTTGGATCTCAGGCAGGGGTGTTTCTCTTCTTCTTGTCCTCTTGGGCATTTTCAACCTCAGCCACTGTTTCTCTCCTCCAGACCCTCTCTACTCCTGAGATCTGCATTCTCCTCAGCCCACCCTGTCAAGTACATGCAGCATCCTCATGTATATATGCACTCTGCTGGCTCCTCCTTAGAGACCAGGGACACTGCCTGATTTACACCTTGACGTTTCCAATATCTAACATAGTCCCTGACACATAAAAGCGCATACACGAACAGCGTGGGACTCAACAGCCAATGTGAAGGTCACAATTCAACAAAGACGGATGGATGCATTAAAAAATAGGAAGAAAGATGCATCAGTTCTCCATATCCTCTTTTTTTGTTCCTTACAAAACCCAGTTTTGATCTTTTTTTCAAATCAAAGATGCCGTGGTGTAAATACCATACATATCCGACAGTGATATGATATGATCCTCTCAAATGTCTACACAGACAAATTCAGTTCTATTTTGTATTTTATTTAACACACAAACTGGAAATAAACAAAAACGTGGTGGGAAAGGGCATTTCAGTCAGGGGGAGGAAGCGGACTGCGGCTGTGAAGGTCCTGGGGACTCCGGCTGCCAAACGACATGCAGGGAGAGAGAGGCAGATTCCCAGACTTAGAGAACTATTCTGTTCTCTGAGCATGTGATCACATTTAGGTTGTTTATTTCTACACCGAAGGGTGCCGAGGAGAAGGGAGAAGGTGGGCTGAAGGGTGACCAGTGTTTACTATGGAAGGAAACGCTTTCCTACGGCATTACCAGGGACTAACCTGGAGACTGACAGACACTGCAAGGTTCAGCCTTAGCCCAGAAGGGCCTTGATAAGAAGCCTGGACTTGTGCGACAGGACAAGGTTTCATTTCCTCAGGACTTCCGGGGAATCACCAACAAGTCAAACCTCCCCAGTGACCCAGAATCAGCTATTTATTGCCTCATCTTATTTGCTGTCCCCAGGAAATTTTTTGAGAGCCAAGCCAAAGAATTATCTCACATTGAATTTAATAGACATATTCTTAAAGCATGAAGCAAGTCCACTTAGCATGACTTGGCTTTCCTGAAAAGCATGGAATGTCGGTTTCAAAAGGAAGGCTTGTGATAAAAAATATTTGCGCAAGCCGAAGCCACTGTTTGTCTTGGCAAACTCTCTTCTTTTTGTTACAGCTCTTTCAGTTACAGTGAATGGAAACAGGAAATGCTGACGGGTAGGCTCATCGAGGAAGCACAGAAGTCATCCCGCAGGATGGCTTGACTCAAAACCTACAAACTTCAAACTTCAAACCCTACAAACGGCTCAGAAGTGGGGGTGCAGGTCGTTGGGTCCAAGCTAGAAGGGTCTCACAAAACAGAGCTCTGGGTGCGGATGGAGGTTGAAGCCTAGGCGGCTGGCTTGGCTATGACAATCACGCAGAGCACCCGGGGGTCCTGCTGTTAAAAACTATGGAGCAGGAGTGACCAGGACAGCCATGAAAATGCTACACAGCCCACAACATGAGGCAAGCCACGGGCTCTCCACAAACACAACCCCCACCCTCAAGGGAGGGAGTTCGTATTTGCCAGGTTTCTCTGTGACATCTCTGGTTCCTTGCACACTTTGAAGAAAGTGGTGGTGACAATGAAGACCCAAACTTCCAAGTAAACACCCATCTTTATTAATATTACCTCTTTCCAGAGAAATCCTGTCAAGTACAGGTTCATACAAGTCTAGAAGTGTGAGGCATTTTAGGGATGACAGTCTCTAACCTCTTGGCTCCTCAGCCTAAGGCAATTTACCTCTTGGAGATCAGGTCAAGGGCCCCACTGGTGGTGTCCAAGTCCCTCTATTGCCCAATCAGGAGCTGTACCCACTTCCCTAAATGCTCTGCTATCTATCCACCATTCTATGACAGAGCACTTCCCATTAAACACGTACATCACAGATTTTAGGAAAAACCACTGTTTCTTCTCCCAGGACAACCAAACCTCTGCTACCCTGTGATGTATCTATGCGACTGCCTGAGACATCCTCATTTAGTGAGGCAACGGAGTCCACAACTGAATTTTATTACTGTGATGAAGATCAATTAATTCCCCAATGAATAACCAGTGTGACTTTGGCCTTTCTTTTTTAAATTTCATAGTCTACATGAAAACATAGTCCATACGTACAGTCCCTTTCCCCTCCCACCAAACTCCTTCCCAGCAAATCTTCCTCCTTTCATAGCTTGTTATTATTTTTATTATCTGCTTTGGGGCCCACTGCATTTAATTATGGCACAAGCAAGGGTAACTGAGCTGTGGCTATACCATCCAGGAATAAGACCACCTCCCCGAAGCAAGCATTAACCGCTTATCGTGCCCCTGGGTGGGGGCCGTCATGAGTTTCTGTCCCATTCATGATGGAATGTTGATGTGGCCTTTCCTTTCTGAGATTACTTTTAAACTTTTAACCCTCTCTACCCCCCAACCCTGAGACCAAGTCCTACTATGTAGCCCCGGCTGGCCTGAAACTTGCTATGTAGACCAAGCTGGCATCAAAGTCACCGAGATCCATCTGCCTCTGCCTCCCAAGGGCTGAGATTGAAGGTGTGCACCTGGCCTTAAAATTGTATTCACTCACTTGTATGCAGGTCAATCTGAATTCCGCCCTGTCTTATATTTATCTCTGGTGATTCTAAATCCTTAACCTCTTTACCTATCCCTACGGCATTCACAGGCATCACAAACGATAAAATGTCATTGAGTTCTTCTTGAGTGGAATGATACTGTTCCCTGCAACCCCCAGCCCACTGGAGAGGGCAAAGGGGAAACTTACCAGTTTCTGAAGACATTTTTGGTCACTACTGGCATCTAATTAAGAGACACTGCTAGGCATCCTATAATGCACAACACTGCAGCCCGCTTCCAAAAATCAGAGACTGCTTCGTCCCACTCAGGCAGCCGGCTATAGGTCAAGCAGAACAAAGGAGTGCTGGACTTTCTAGACACTCCCTCTGAGAATATTACAAAGGCACCAGAGGCTAGACTACAAGATTGCACCAGCTCATTATGCTAATCACCGTAACCTCATCCACCGAGATCCTGGAGTCTGAATTATCCAAATAAAAAATTCCGCTCAGCACAGCTTTGATGTATTGCATCAATAAGGGGGTCAGTGCAACTTGGCAACTGGGGTCTAAAGTGACTCCTGACTTAATAACATAAGGAGGAAGGAGGGGCCAGGGGAAGGAAACAGTCAGCATGGAAGGCACAGGTGGTGGGGGTTGTCAGCCTTTCTGCTAAGATGTGTAGACCGTGAGAGGAGGGGACTATTTTAAAAAACCAGGCATGAGAAGATGGGGCCAAACGGACCATTTATTGAGCATTTCCTCTTGACCCTTTGTTCTGGTTTTATTCCTTTGCTGTGATAACACGCCGACCAAACACAACTTGGGAAGAAAAGGATTTGTTTCAGCTTACACATGCCAAGTCACAATCAATCATTGAGGGAAGTCAGAGCAGGGACTCAGGCAGGAACACAGGCCACGGAGGAACGGCGCTTTTCCGCTCCACCACTGCCTCGTGCTCAGTGACTTTTCTTATAAAGCCCAGACTCACTTGCCTAGGAGCGGTGTTGCCCATGGTGGGGCGGACACCTCCTGCATCCAGACAATGGGCACAGGCCAATGTGATCTGGGTGCTTCCTTCCCCCTTTCCACGTGACCAACACAGCCCTCTGCTTAAAGCCTATGATGCTAATGATGGAAAGGTTCCAATAACTGTTCTCAATGCCACTCTGTTATTCAGCTGGACCAAAACCCAGGCCAACAGGACTGCAGTCTCTGTTATAATGTCCCTAATCCATACGGCCTTGCTGATGCATCAGCCAACCAGGAAACATTTCTCTAGCTGAACTGCTTTCAATGAAAAAATCTGAATACCTTTGTGCTTCAAGAGCATGTCATTCTTTGGATTCAGAAATTCGTTTTCTCTTGGAGCAACTCATGTGGGGATTACCCATTACCTCTCCTAATAGTTAGTTGTCATGCCAACAGAGGTGGGACTTGGGCAGTGGAGGGCAAGGGAGACTTAAGGTCAATTAAGAAAGATTTTAGAGAGGCTGCTTCAGGCACTGGGTTGATCTGGACTTTGTTCCTGACACCAAACACAGAAAGGATTGTGGTGGTATTGTGTTCTCCAAAATATTGTGCACCCTAATAAATTTATCTGGGGTCAGAGAACAGAGCAACCACTAGATACAGAGGATAGAAAATGGTGGCTAGAAAATGGTGGCACTTACACCTTTAATCCTAGCATTCTAGAGGCAGATTTCCATCTGTTCAAGGATAGAGCCAAGCATGGTGACTCATACCTTTAATCCCAGGGATTAAGAGAAAGGTATATAAGGCGTGAAGACCAGAAACTAGAAGCTTTTGGCTGGTTAAGCTTTCAGGCTTCTAGCAGCAGTTCAGCTGAAATCCATTTGGATGAGGGCTTCCAGCCCGAGGAAACAGGATCAGCTGAGGAACTGGCAAGGTGAGGTAGATGTGGCTTATTCTGCTTCTCTGATCTTCCAGCATTCACCCCAATACCTGGCCTCAGGTTTGAATTCATTAATAAGAACTTTTAAGATTCCTGCTACACAGGACACACAAACACATTGTGGTGGCCCTCCTGGAGTCACTCCCCCACTTGTCTGAGACCCCCCCCCCCCAAGACTTGTCTCCCTAACCCAGACACCAGCTCTCTCACCACTGTTTGGAGGAGTGGGTAACTCGAATATCCTAGCTTAGATTGTCTGTACCAAATGTGCAGACAGGTCGGGAATAAGGAAACTGGTTTAGTTGTGAAATTCCCGTTTTTGCTTCCCAACTGAGGAGACCCTCCTTAACTCAAGACAGGTTTTCCTTGAGTTTCTCATACTTGAAGCACCTGAAGATTACCACCAGAATTGCGAATTGAATTTTCACCTTGTTTTATCATGAAGGCATCCTTGGTTCCACAAGCACTCAGAGGATAAAAAGGAAAAATCAGTATTGTCAGATTTCATAGCTACTTTACGACAGCAATAAATTTTCTGGGTGATGCATGCAACACATATAATAGTCAACATACTGTGTTCTCCATTATCTTTGGACATGAAATTGGATTTATGGACTGTTGAAGTTCTCACAGAACTAGTCACCACAACCAGCTCAGCTCAGAATGGGCTGAGGTTAAAAAAAAAAAAAAAATGTCTGCACAGGACAGATTTGGTCAGTTCTCAAAAGGAATTCTTATAAACAAATACAGGGGGAAATGAAATGGTAGCTTCCATCCAGTCCAGACTTGACTTCCTCACGACAAATGAGAGATTGCATGGGATGAACACATAGGAAGAAGTCAGAGCCAGGCTTCACCCCAAGCAGTACGGGTTATAATTTCTGTGCAGAGCTAAAGGAAACAGAGATGAGTCTTCACACAGGCCCCTCTGCCCTGCATGGGATGAACACATAGGAAGAAGTCAGAGCCAGGCTTCACCCCAAGCAGTACGGGTTATAATTTCTGTGCAGAGCTAAAGGAAACAGAGATGAGTCTTCACACAGGCCCCTCTGCCCTCTGTAAACAGAGTTACTCTTTGCAGCTGCCTGCAGATGAACTCGGCAAGAGTCCGTTCAGACTCACCGAAGCACATGCGTTCTCAACTGGAGCTCAAGGTGGGCTAGCCTTTGAGGAATTTTAGTCATTTGCTCAGTGGCTAGAAGGAGACTAAACCGGATGAGTCTCCAAACAAACCACAAGGGAGGCTCGGCGTTATTGTTACAGCTTAGAAAACAACAACGCCCTGGGTTTAGAATGGATTAATTGTGAGGCTCTAACTCATCTCAGGTCTATGAAATTTTACTAAAAACACAATCCTTTCTGCTCTGTCAGTTTTGCTGATGTAATTCACGGTCCCTTGATTTTATTAAATGTAAGAGAGTTGAATTTCCATAGAGGATACAAAAAAAAAAAAAAAAAAAAAAAAACCCCAACAACTACGGGGCACATATTTGGAGACTGAAGAGATCAGTAAAACCACAAATGAATGTTATTTTGAAGACCCTTCCCTCTTGCCCAATGGCCAGGTTTCCACCCCCTGGGGAAGGCTGAAGTTGGAGCAGAGCATGAGGAAGCTATTGGGGTGGACTCTGGGGAAGGGAAAGAGAACATTAACACCATATAATGAGTCGACAGGGCCAAGTGTGGTGGTACATGCCTTCAATCCCAACACTGGAGAGCCAGAGGCAAGATGTTTGGGAAGATCAAGGCCTGTTAGGTCTGCAGAGTGAGTTCTAGTCCAGTCTGAACGACAGTGAGACTCAGTCTCAAAAAGCTAATGATAAATAAATAGGATACAGGGACACTTGGAAAATGTGTGTGTGTGTGTGTGTGTGTGTGTGTGTGTGTGTGTGTGTACAGTAACTAAAAATATCAATGTACTTTGGAAGAAGGATTCAGAACTTACTCTTGGAGATTGATTAGTTATAGTTAGTTATTCAGAACCATCACTAACCATTTTGTTTTGTAAATTGATTTTGGCCAAAGAGAATTTAAATTTGGAATCAAATGTTTAAATAAAAAGTAAGTTATGCACATTCTAATTATTTTTTTGAGACAGGGTCTTACTGTGTAGCCCCGACTGGCCTGGAACTCACTCTATTGACCAAGGTGGCTTTGAACTCAGAGTGATGCATTTACCTCTGCCTCCAGAGTGCTGAGATCACAGGTGTAGCCCACTGCACTCAATGCCCATGTTATCTTTATTTCCCACATAAAAATCTACGCTCTGGATTGGGAGAGTTTGCTCTTTGGATGATCATATGGGGCAAAGCTGTCCTCTTGCAGCTTGTGAGAAGTGGGCCCTATGTCCACCCACCTCCAGAGATGAATTCTGAAGCTGAGGGTGGTGGTACACACCCATAATTCTACACTCAGGAGGCAGAGGCAGGAAGATTGCCAGTCAAGCCAGTCTGGGCTCCACAGTGAGGCTGTGTCTTAGAATAAAAAAAAAAAAAAAAAAATTTTTTTTTTTTTTTTTTTTTGCCTGGCTTAGCTACTAACAAATATGTCTTAACAAAATGGAAAAATGGGACAGAACATTTTCTGTAAGGGGGTTTCTGACAACACAACTAAGGAGAAGAAAGAAGGAATGTGGAGGTACACACATTTTATCATAAAGCCCCTGCAGAAAGGACAGTGTCATAAAGCCAGAATAACTCACTCTGACTCCTGAGAAACTCCAATCACAGCAAACAGACAGGCTTCCCGTGAAGTCCTTTTTATAATTTCTAGATTCCCAGCAGCAATGAAGATGGAAGGAAAATATATTAAAACCGAAAGCTATAATCTTTGGGTATGTTTTAAAAAAGTATACTTGCCTGTGTGTGTGGCATGTTTATACGCTTGTGTGCATCTATACACATACCTGTGCATACACAGAAACCAGAAGTCTAAGTCGGGGTCTTCCTCATTTGCTGTGCACCCTGCTTTTGAGGGAGGGTCTCTCACTGAACCTGGAGCTCACCGTTTCACTAGGTGGGTGAATGAGCTCCAGAGCGCTGCCTGCTGCCTGCAGCGCCCCCCACCTCCAGTGTTGGGATTACCACCGGCTTAATGTGAGTGCTGGGGATCCAAATTCAGCTCTTCAGGTATGGCAGGCGCTTTACCAATGGAACCATCTCTCTGGACTCTAGGGATGGTTCTTGCACCCATGTGGCTGATGGAGAAGTTACTTCTGCCTCTGGATTTTAGCCAAACATTCTGTGGGGAAAGTTTCACCCGTGATCCTCATCTAGGAGAAGAAGAGCTGGCCTTGCCCATTTCTCACAAGCAGACCATGGTAGCCTTGGCCACTCTGCTCAGCATTGGTACCCAGGGCAGAGGAGACCTCTGGAAGCGTCACTCATTTCAGCGTGAGCAACCTCTGTGCTTATCTTTACCACCCCATAGGGAACAGGGCCATACAGCTGCCTTCCAGGAGAACTTTGAAACTATGGATGGATGGCTTACCCGACCATGTAGCAAAACAGGGTGACACCATCAAAGTGGGGAAAAAGGGCCACAGCAATAAGAGGGCCGGACAAAGCCACAATCACGAGTGTCCTTTACACTTACTACATGATGTGGGGAAAAGAGATCGGTAAAGATATTTCAAAATGGTGGTGAGCAGGTGGATTACTGACTAAGTGATATTGGGACAACTGGCTGATAATGGGGCTCTCTCCCTAGGGAAAAAAACCTCCCCAGCAGTTAAAAAAGCTCATGCCATACTCTGGGGAGTCATCCACAAGGCCAGAGCTAAGAGATGTGGGAGAGCACACACATAGACACTCCTCACTTGTCCTGATACACGCAGACTAAGTTGAGAACATGTTAAGCTGATAGTGCATTTTATGCCTCTAACCTGCTGAACATTCTAGCCTCACAGCACATCAGCTGTTTCCTTGGTGATGGTGGGGCTGGCTGCCTAGTATCATGCTATTATCACAAGTCAAAAAAAAAAAAAAAAAAAAAAAAAAAAAGCAGAGATCCCATTTCCCAGGATGCTGTCCACAGAATTTAGCTACTCTCCTACTATTGTGAAGTTTGTGTCAAACCGAGAGACGGGGGCCATCTGTACGTCTGCTACATTTTCAGAGCACAACACACAATATTGAATTCTATTTTGCCTGTGCACATATGTTCAAAATGTATGAGAACACAACTGGGCAGGCCCCCGTGGTCCTAAGAGCTATGACTTGGGAAGGGGAGGACCAGAGTTAAGTGCCTAGGACACCTTCTGCTATTGCAGCTCAAGGAAGTGGTCTAGTGTGCTTGGTGAAGGAGAAAAGGAGGAAATTTGGGTCTGTAATTTCAGAGTGTGGCTAATGCCCAGACCAGCTGCTGTATGCTGTCCGCAGAGCTTAATATAAATGTTAATAGCAGTGTGTACGTGGGCTGGGTGCTTCAAGCTGCCTGCCAGGGGTGCTGATGGGTTTTGTGGGCAGCAGTTCACACTTCCATGTCCCCTGGAATAAGTGGTACAGATATGGGCAGTATCAGACCAGCTGAAGCCAGGAAGGTGGGGGTAGGGCTGAGACTTTTTCTGTGCAAACAGAAATGAATCTGGTTGTTACTTCTCACTGGGTTCCAATGTAGCCTGCACTGAGTGGCAGATGTGTACATTCTAACTTCTAGCTCAGGACCAAGGTGAGGGCTGTGTTTCACTCAGTTTTCAGATGCTTATCATGTGTTTGGGCTTTTATGTGCACACGCATTCTGAGCTCCAAATTCAAGCAATCTCAACACTACCTTCCTCGGTATTTTTCTCCCCACATCCTTTAGAGTCTTTTGGCTTGCTTCATAAAATTGCATGAATATTTTGGATGAGTGTAGATGGCTTTTACTTTTTAAGGCCAGGCAACAATTTGATGATATAACTTCTAAAAATACTTAAAATAACTACGAAAATAGTTTGCTTCAAGAAACCACTTCTTAGTTTAGAACATACACAGAAGAGATGGAGTTTAGGCCAGGTGGTGGCGGTGCACACCTGTAATCCCAGCACTCGGGAGGTAGAGGCAGGTGGATCTCTGTGAGTTCGAGGCCAGCCTGGTCTACAAAGCTAGTCCAGGACAGGCTCCAAAGCTAGAGAGAAACCCTGTCTCGAAAAACAAAAACAAACAAAAACAGAAAACAAACAAACAAACAAACAAAAAAAAAAGAGATGGAGTTTAGAGTGGAAATGATTTTAACACCCCACGAACAGGAAACCCTCCAGAGTCCTACACATATATCCCATGCTACTTACTCCCAGGCTAACACAGATATAATAGTGGTTTCTGTTGTCTTGATTCAAGTCTGAATCCAGAGCTTTTTAATGAACAGCTCTTTTCCTCAGTGCTGAGGCTTTTAAGCACCAATCAATGAGTTCTGGGACCCGGGAGATGGCTCATTGGGTATAGGGCTTGCTGCACAAGCGGCACCCACATAAAGATTTGGCATGCATGTTTGTAACCCCAGCATTGAGAGAGTAGAAACAAATATGTTGGGTGCTCAATGGCCAGACAAAAGAGTGAGCTCCCGCCTCCCCAAGAGACCTGTCTCAAAAAGTATGGTGGAAGGCAACAGACGAGGACACTCAACATTGACCTTTGGCCTTTACACACATACCCACATCACACAAAGAGTCCTGACCACATTCTAGCCCCTAGAAGTTCAGTTCTTGCATCAGTAAAACTTCGAGCAAACCTCACATCTCTTCTAAATTAGAAATATCACCCTGACTTCAGTCCTAGAGTTAATGCTGTGCAGAGAAAGAAAGCGCCCGTAGCCTACGAGGAATACACAGGAGGAAATGATCTAAATGGAAAAAATACTAGGATGTCTGTAAGTAGGCTGTTTTCAGAAATGAACCAATCAGGATTAGGTTTACCCACAAATATGAGGAGCCACGAAGGAGTGGCACAATGCCAATACAAGCGTATTTTCTCTCACATAAAAGAAGATCACAGTTGGCATTCTATGCTGGTGTACCAGCTCCTCCATCATCTGAAGCTGCTACTACCCAGGGGTCCAGGATGATTGCTGGAGCCCCTGCCATCATAATAAAAAGTCCCAAACAGTAGGAAAAGAGGAGGAAAGGCATATCCCTTTTCCAAAGACTTTCCTAGATAGGCTGGGATGTGGTTCAGTAGGTAGAGGGTATGTATAAGGGCCTGGATACTTCCCCCTTGCCCCCCATCACCTCCTAAACAGGGCAAGGTTAGCAAATGTCTACAATCTTAGCACTCTGGAGTTGGAGGCAGGAGGATCAGAAATTCAAGGTCATCCATTCTCTTAAGAGAGAGAGGCAGAGAAAGACACACACACACACACACACACACACACAGAACAAGACAGAGATAAAGAGAAAGGGAGACACAGAGAGGTGGCGGTGGGGCTGGGAAGGCTAAGACCTTTTGGGATCCACCGCCATCACCCTCAAGCAGAAAGTGGCAGCGTTCAGAATGCTTCTCCAGGCAGACGTGAGCTCATGCCAAGTTGTCTGTGCCGCCGTCTGCTTTGTGCCTTTTCCTGAAGAGATGGCAACTAACAGATACCCACCCCAGGCAGAGCACTGACGACAAACCAGAGAAAGAATCGCAGCGTCTGTGGTCAGGGGACCGATGACTTTGGTCGGTGGGGTGACTCTCAAGCAGCTGCATTGGGGAGAAGGGTTCCCCACCCCCAGCCTCCCAGCACGAGTGACCACAGCTGCATCGCTGGAGCTCAGGGTCCAGTTGGCTGGCAGCTCTTCTGAACAGATACCCACCACACTGCTGTGGCTGTTCAGTCTTTCAGACTCCCGGGGCTTCCAGGGCATTCCTTGTAAGTTTCTTTATCCTCCCTAGCCTTCCTATGTCCCCTCCTCCCCTCCCCTTCATCTGTTTTGTGAGGTCTCCATCTTCTTTTCGTTGGCTTTTGCTCGAGGTCAGGAGGTGGGAGAGGAAGGCCCGATAGGTCTTGTGGGCTGTTGGGGGGGGGGTGTCACTGAGACAGATTGCTGGGGACATAGAATTTATTATTAAACACTGCGGACAGAGAGATAAACAAGAGCATGTCAGGAAGCCTGAGGAGAGTTCAGCCTCCACCAAAGACAGCAAGGCGGAGGCTCTGAAGAGAAGAATCCATCAGGCCTGCCCGGCGGAAGTCAGAGAATTCGTATTTCGACAGTAGAATAATACATGATGAAATACTGTTTAAAATATGTTAGAATCGAGGGAGACTTCTCCAAAGGGAACTGACTGAAAAGATCAGGATGTGAACTTGTCCTTTACGACGCTTCATGATGCCCAAGCTGGAACATAGAGCTAGGGATTACAATCTTTCTGGGAACAACTTCTACCTGCCCTTCATGAAGCTTGCTCCAAAATTTTGCAAGGCCAATAGGCATGATGAAACTTCGATTTGGGGACCGGGGATAGAGGTAGGTGGAATGCTTGCCTAGCTGCACAAGGCACCAGGTTTGATCCTAGCCACGGTAGATATAAATTGGGTGTGGTGGGCATAATCCCAGCATTCTAGAGGTGGAGGCAGGAGGATTAAAACTTCAAGGTCATCCTTGGTGACACAGTGAGTTTAAGGCCAGCCCGGATAACACAAGATTCCAACTAAAAAAAACAATAGGAAGGGACGAGGACGGGGAGAGAAGAGAGGAGAAACTATCTTTGTAGTGTCCACCTCTTGCTGGCATAATACGCATCATGAAAAAACATTATATAGACACACAGTGCTCTGTGTCACGCAGTAATAGGTATATAGCTCAGTGGTTCTCAACCTGTGGGTCAAGACCCCCCTGGGAGTCCAATAGCAGATATTCTGCATATCAGATATTTACATTGCAATTTATAACAGCAGCAAAATGACAGTTCTGAAGTAGAAATGAAAATAATCTTATAGTGGGGGGGGGTCAGCACAACATGAGGCGCTACGTTAAAGGGTCACGCAGCCTTAGGAAGGTTGAGAACCACTGCTGTAAACTTAATAAAGGTGAAAACATCCCAAAAAAGACAGGAGAGGTGGTCAATTTAGGGTTCTCTCTCTCTCTCTCTCTCTCTCTCTCTCTCTCTCTCTCTCTCCTCCCCAGATAAAACCAATCCTCTTAGAATCTAGACAAATGAAGCCAGGCGTGATGGCACATGCATAGAATTCCAGCACTCAGCAACGGAGGCAGGAGACTCAGCAGTTCCCGGCCAGCTTCAGTTATACACTGAATTGGAAGCCAGCGTGGGCTACATGGAGTCCCAGGTCAAACTAAAATTAGAAAGAAAAAAAAAATTTAACTGTGGGGGCTGGAGAGGTGCTGCTCTTATAGAGGACCCTGATTCAGTTCCCAGACCAACAGGCACGCACACAAAACAGACGGATAAAGATAAAATTTTAAAAAATTCAAACAAAGAGTCCCAGGAGCTCCTGAAATCATTTGATGAAAATATTAAAAGAAAATATCTCTGTAAGAAGTTTAAAAGGAGTCCATTCTAAATGGCTCACATTCCCTCATTTCTTCTGGAGTAAAATCAGTGCAACATAGCACAGTCCTGCGTATTAGTTTGACAGAGATAACTATGGGATTATGCTCACCGTATCAATAACTTTCACTTTCCTGCATGGCTGCATTTTTCTTTCTCCATGTTCACATCTTGCTAAATTTATTCCTAGGCATTTTATAGCGTGGAGGAGGGTAGGAATAAATAGGATCGTTTTCCACATTATGTTTATCCTTGACATAAAGGAAGGCTATATTGACTTTTACATATTTATACTGTAGCCAACTGGGCAAACTAAAACTTTTATTACTTACGATAAATTTTAGTTGACGTCTTGAATTTTATCTCTGCACGAGCACATATAAATAACAGAAAAGTTATCTATACTTTTTACATGGCTTGTACTTTAGCCCACTGGCTAGGTCTCCCGAGTAAGATAGTAACAGCGGTGGTTATGGACATCCTGGCCAGGCTGACTAGGTGTGCCCAAGAGGGATGCGATTTATTGCAATGTTGTTCGATGTTGTTCGCTAGTTTCTGGCTTATTGATTTTGTTTAAATTCTTCCATTGTCTATATCATTTCATCCAGACTCCTCTTTCATCTCTAGCTTTTTAAACTCAGCTTTGTTGTGAGCTAGACAAGCAGCCCTCAGGAACCTGAACCCTTATGTAGATTTTTTGCAGCGACAAACTTTGTACCCAACTGTTAATAGTGAAAGGATGAGAACATTTATAGCTATAGAGGGCTAGAGGCCTGCAGCTTTTAGAAAGCAATGCAATCTGCTTCCTCTTCAAAATGCCATTCTCCAAAGATGCAAAGAAGTCTCTGACAAGACATCCTAAATTATACTCCTTTAGGAATTGCCCAGCATTCCTCATTCAAAATTCTAATACGTGTCTTGTATAGGAACAATACCATATTGTAATTACACCAAATGCTGCTAAAAAATGTAAAAAACAACCTCACATAATTGCAATTTTTGAAACTATAAAAGGCAATTTGGCTCCTGTCCAGCACCTTGAAGCTAGATGTTCTTGGCCCAGATGGGCTAGGATAACAGTCATATAACGTAATCTGAAAACGTATTGTGCAATGGACATTACAGAAAATCCCGTAGAAGGCCCATGTAATCACAAGTTACAAAACTCCAGCTTAACCTCAGGACCACTTCTTAAAGTCATTATATGTCAACTCTCACAGCACTAATCTCTCTATATCACGATGTTTTGACAAGGGACTTATTTGAACTCCACATTTCATGATGATAAGCAGAACGATATTCCAAGCATGCTGTTTGGAATATACATAAATCACAAACAGGAATGAGCCACAGAGCTCATTTTTAAACACATTTGCATTATGGAGGGCATAAAGAAAAGGTCAAAGTCAGGCTTGAACATTCCTAAAGTTCAAAATGGCTTTTGAAACATGTTACTTTTAAAAATGACTTTAAAAATACTTATTTTAAAATTTTCTTTATGTATGATGCATCTGTGAGTGAAGACCATGTGTGTACTTGAGCCTGCTGTAGAGCCCAGAAGAGGGTGTTGGATCCTGTGATGCTGGAGTTAGTTCTGATTTGTCTGACATGGGTGCTGGGAACCCAGTTTAAGTCCCCTGAAGAGTAGCAAGCACTCTAACCACTGATCCATCTCTCCAGGCCCCAACTACTTCTTTGAGACAGGGTCTCAAGCAGACCAGGCCTTCCTAGGATCACTATGTAGCTGAGGGTGACACTGAGCTCTTGGACCCCATGCCTCCACTTCCTGAGCCCTGTGATCACAGGCATGCATTTCTTTTTTTTTTTAAATTATTATTATTATGTGTTTTAATTTTATACATCAGCCATGGGTTCCCCTGTCCTTCTCCCTCCCCTCTGACCTCCCCCCCCAGCCCCTCCCCTCCATTCTCATGTCCTCCAGGACCAAGACACCCCTGGGTAAACCTGGTGGATTCAGTACAGGCAGGGCCAGTCCCCTCCTTCCAGGCTGAACATGTGTCCCTGTGTAAGCCCAAGGTTCCAAACAGCCAGCTCATGCACCAAGGACAGGTCCTGGTCCCACAGCCTGGGTGCCTCCCAAACAGATCAAGCTATTCAATTGTCTCACTTATCCAGAGGGCCTGATCCAGCTGGGGGCTCCACAGCTGTTGGTTCATAATTCATGTGCTTCCATTCAATTGGCTATTTGTCCCTGTGCTTTTTGCAATCTTGGATTCAACAATTCACGCTCTTGCAGTCCCTCCTCCTTCTCGACAGTTGGACACCTGGAGTTCCACCTGGGGCCTGGCTGAGGATCTCTGCATCCACTTCCATCAGTTATTGGATGAGAGTTCCAAGACGACTGCTAGGGTATTTAGTCATCTGATCACCAGACTAGGTCAGATCAGGCCCTCCCTCGACCACTGCCAGCAGTATACAGAGGATATATCATTGCGGATTTCTGGGGACCTCGCCAGCACTCTGCCTATTCCTGTTCTCATGTGGTCTTCATTTATCATGGTCTGTTATTCCTCATTCTCCCTTTCTGTTCTTGATCCAGCTGGGATCTCCTGCTCCCCTAAGCTTTCTTTCCCTCAAATCTTGCCCTTCATTACTCCCACTGTCGTCCAGGTTGTTCATGTAGATCTCATCCATTTCTCTGTCATTGGATGATCCCTGTGTCTTTCCTAGGGTCCCGTTTTCTAGGTAGCTTCCCTGGAGTTGTGTAGCAGTCTAGTCATTTTTGTTTTACATCTAGTATCCTCCTATGAGTGAGTACATACCGTGTTTGTCCTTCTGAGTCTGGGTTACCTCACTCAGGATGATTTTTTCTAGATACATCCATTTGCCTGCAAACCTTATGATGTCATTGTTTTTCTCTGCTGAGTAGTACTCCATTGTGTATATGTACCATATTTTCTTTATCCATTCTTCAGTTGAAGGGCATTAGGTTATTTCCAGGTTCTGGCTATTACAAACAATGCTGATATGAACATAGCTGAGCAAATGCCCTTGTGGTATGATTGAGCATTCCTTGTGTATATGCCCAAGAGTGCTACAGCTGGGTCTTGGGGGAGATGGATTCCCAATTTTCTAAGGAAGCGCCATATTGATTTCCTGTCTGTACAAGCTTGCATTCCCAGGCATGCATTTCTATGTCTAGTTTCTACAAGGTTCTTGGGTTCCACCCATGGAGCTATCATGCTAAACAAGCATTCTATCAACTGAGTTACCTTTCCAGTCCCTGCCTTCTTATTTATATTTATATTTATATTTATATTTATATTTATATTTATATTTCATTTATTTATTTATTTATTTATTTATTTATTTATTTATTTATTTTGAGATGGAGTCTTTGGGAATCTCACTCTATTTCTCAGGCTGGCCCTTGAACTCCTGGACTCAAGAAATCCTTCTCCCTTGCCTTTTGAGTAGCTGGGACTTGTAATCACATGTAATGACTTTCAATTTATTTATTTGCTATATCAATAAGCCATGTTGGAAACATGCTCATGGTCACTGTTAGAAAACCTAAGGGCAATCCAGACACAGCTGCCATTAGAGAAGTCTTTTTGTATAACTGATGTGTACTATTAGGTTTTCATTCAACAAACATTAGTCCTATTGGATGCAAACACAGGGCTGGAGGATGATGGTATGGACCCAAAGTATATATTTTACAGGCGGTAAGCAACAGGACCAAGAGTTCAGAATGGAGGCCAAGGACTGGGTGCGAATCACTGTCCTTTCAGCCCAAGCTCGTCACTTGGGGCAAATTCCTTCACTCTGATACTCAGTCTTCTCAGCTGGAAGATGTGGCCAGTGTGGTGGCTCCTTCAGAGGCTCACAGGACAAGCCAGTGAGGTCCCAGCCGCAAAGCTCTAGGCCAGTGTCTGGCACACAGTAGGCTTTCAGGATAGAAAGTTAACTCATGTTGCTCTCAGCAAAGATTTAAAACTGCTGGTGTGATTTATAAGTATCTTTCCTGCCACCCCCACACAGATAACAAATAAATATATTTTTAAAAATAATTACAAAAAACCCCCTCAGGATAATAGTGAGAGCCTTTCTCTCCCTTCTTCTCTGACACACGACCTTGCTAGCTTGCCCAAGGTTTGTGCTAGAATGATAGATATAAGCCATCTCATCTTGTGAGATACTTCACATTAAAAAACAAAAACAAAATCCAACTATTATTATTTAGTTTTATGTGTATGGGTATTTTGTTTGCATGTATACATCTGTGCATCACATGCATGCCTGGTACCCTCAGAATCAAGAAGAGGGCATTGGATACCCTAGAACTGGAGTTACAGACAATTGTGAGTCGCTTATGTGGGTGCTGGGAATTGAACCCAGGCCCACTGAAAGAGCATCATCAAGTACTCTTAACCACTGAGCCATCTCTTCAGTCTGGCATACTTGACACTTTGGAGGGTAAAAAGGTAGTACACAGTATCCATTGGGTATGACAAGCACTACTACTGTGAAGCAGGTCACTGTTTCAACAGCAGTGTCTGTTAAGATTCTGTGCTTCATTGTGAAGCTAAGTTAGAATGATTTCTGTAGGAAGAAGAAAGAACCGAGTAGAAGCTGAGAGGCTGAACACATTTGTTCTAGGGTTTGTGAAGTTGGGTGGTGCCCAACAGGTGTCTTTTAATAATTACGGTATGGAGGTTACTTAGGAATGATACAGTTGCTAGGCGGTGGTGGCACACACCTGTAATCCCAGCACTCGGGAGGCACAGGCAGGCGGATCTCTGTGAGTTTGAGGCCAGCCTGGGCTACAGAGTGAGTTCCAGAAAGGAAGTTACACAGAGAAACCCTGTCTCGAATAAAGAAGAAGAAGGAGGAGGAAGAGGAGAAGGAGGAGGAGGAAGAGGAGGAAGAGGAGGAGGAGGAGGAGGAGGAGGAGAAGGAGAAGGAGGAGGAGAAGAAGAAGAAGAAGAAGAAGGAGGAGGAGGAAGAGGAGGAAGAGGAGGAGGAGGAGGAGGAGGAGAAGGAGGAGGAGGAGGAGGAGGAGAAGGAGGAGGAGGAGAAGAAGAAGAAGAAGAAGAAGAAGAAGAAGAAGAAGAAGAAGAAGAAGAAGAAGAAGAAGAATGATACAGTTATTTTCAATTGATTTCAATTGATGATATTATTCTTACAGACAGCTAGTAAACTGTTAGGTTACAAACACCCATTAAATTGTTTGACCTTTAATTACATAATATATGGATATGTCTGGCATTTCTTTGGATCTGGGGTACTGTCCAAAAAATTAGTGTAACCTAATCTTGTAAACAGAGTAGGCCTGGGAAGGTTTATTGTAGATATTTTATGGTAAAAGTATAAATGTATACCTGGAAATGATACCTCTTCCCATCTGGAAAGTTCTTCCCTCTAGAGCAATGATTCTCAACCTTCCTGATGCTGTGACCCTTTAGTACATAGTTCCTCATGTTGTGGTGACCCCCACAACCATTAAATTATTTTTACTGTTACTTCATAACTGTATTGTTAGAAATCATAATGTAAATATTTCTGGAGGTAGAGGTTTGCCCACAGGTTAAGAACCAATGCTCTAGAGTGGCAGGAAAAAGGTGGAGCGAAGGAGGGCATCACATTTCATATTGCTGTACTGTTTGTGATGGGGTAATCTTTAGAGAAAAGAGGTTGATTTTGGCTAATGATTCTAGGAGTCAATTGGCATGATGTCACCGTCTACTCTGCATGTGACTGTCTTGGAACGCAGTAGAAGAGCAAGGAGACACACACAGAAGACAAGTTCAAGGCACATCTAAGACAGCAGGGATGAGGTCAGAGTAACCAGGCCTGTCCCTTGAGCTCAGGAGCTAACTTCAAATCAAAGGCTTTCCTCCATGAGGGCTGCCCAGGATTGCTGTGAGAAGGAATCAGGCAGCCAACTATGCAGGTCACAGCCGCCAAGTCACAGAGATTTCAGTCACATGTCACATCTCTGCCTTCTTTCTCGGTGTTGGGAACTGAATCCACGGCTCTAGCCATGCTAGCCTCTGCCCTGGAATCTTATCTCCAGGTATCTGTCTGATCATAAACCAACCCTTGAACCTAAAGCACACAGGAACAGCACAGTAAGATGTGGTGATGTTGAGTGTCAGGAACAAAGTGGTTGGTTAACTTAATCTATACACTTTCCCAAGTAGTATATAACCAGAATGCTCCAAGCTTGCTTACCTATTTTCTACTTTTACGTGTATGAGTGTCTTGCCTGCACGTATGTATGTGCACCACTTGCCTGCCTGGGGCCCACTCAGAGCCTTTGGAACTGGAGTAACAGGCATTTGTGAGCTGCCATGTGAGTGCTGAGATCTGAACCCTGGTCCTCTACAAGAGCAACAGGTGCTCTTAGCCACTGAGCCATCTCTGCAGCCTCTATCATTTATTTGTGCTGGGGATTGAACCCAGGGCCTTGGTCATGCTGGGAAAACATTCTACCACTGAGCTTCCCTCGTTCTTCTTATTATTGTTATTTTTTAAGGGCTGAAGACCGGCTGCTAAAAACCAAAATCAAAACCAAACCCCAAAGAGGTCTAGTCTGTAGGAAAGCATGTGTGGTAGAGAAAGGCCAGCGAATGGGAGTCAATACCGAGCTCCCGGAAACTGACATCCAGGGACGCCATGAACCAACATTCCTGCAGTGAAGCTTTTTGGAGTCCAATGCCTGAAGTCCACTCCCTAGACTCAGCAGCTGCCTGGGTTTGCACAGCCCCTCCAGCCAGATTGCTAATAATCCAGTTCTTACCCCTGACATGATTATGTATAGCATTACTCAGGACACAAAAATGAACTTCATAACAGAGTGAAGCCCTGGCCGAGAGCAGGGTTTTATATGTCAGCAGGGTGAGCTCCAGGAGCCCCTCAGCTCAGACACTGGACACTACTTCAACTCAGATTTTTTTTTTTAAGGGTGGATAAAATTATAGGAATGTTTAGTTTGGTCTGGCTTTCTTCTACCTAAATGATGGAGTATTTAACATTTCATTGAAATAAAAACAGATGGTGCGAATAAGCCAGTAGCTGGGTGTAACTATTCACTAGAGTCCTCTGAAACTCAGGAGTGAAGATTTATAACTGTCCTAAAGGATGGGGGATGAAGGCAAAGCAAGATGACTAAAGTCAGTGGCCCCCAAGGTCACCTTTACTCAGCAACGTATTGAGAAAGACAGTCCAAGGTAAGGGAGTGCTACATTGGAATATGGTTCCTCTCTACACTCCCATTGGAATTGAATAAACACAATGAGGCACAAGAGGGCAGAGCCTGATCCAAGCTCCGGTGTTCAGAACTGATGGGGCTCAACACTGTCACCAGGGTTGGGGCTTTGAGATGGAAGACTGATGGATTTTTGAGAAGAGGGACCAAGAGGTACCTGCAATCCAGAACTCAGGAAGCAGAGGTAAGAGAATCTCTGTCAACCTAGTTTACACAGTGAGTTCTAGGCCAAATAAAGCTACTAAGTGAGACCCTGTCTCAAAAGCATCTGCCCTGGGATGGAGAGATACTCAGTGGGTAAGAGCATGTGTTGTTCTTGTAGAGGACCTGAGTTTGGTTCCCAGCACCCGTATCATGTTTGGTCCCAGCTACCTGTTACTCAGGGGATCTGATGCCCTCTTCTGGACTCCTAAGACATCTGCACTCACATGTACTAAGAAGAGCTCCCTTAAAATAACAGTCAAAACAAAAAAGAAACAAAACAAAATTTTTAAAAAGGAAAAAAAAAAATTAAAAAAGACCAGAAGTAGGCAGAAATACACACCATATCCACGCATGCATGCACACATACACACACCACACCACACCCATGCATGCGCATATACACACACCCACACACCCTATACCCATGTGTACACACACACACACACACACACACACACACACACACACACACACATCTCGTGCTATGTGATGCCTTTTGTTGTCTCACAACTCTGCCAGCCTGAAGACCATCAGAAAACCCAGGCCATCAACCCAGGCTAAGAACAAAAGTCAAAATGGAGTTCTTTTCTTTAAAGCGTAATCTGTGGTATTGCATTATAGAAACAGAAAGTGGGCTAATACAGAGGGGTTGGGACAGTACAAACATGATCTGCTACAGTATATTAAGATGCACTGGCATGGTATGATATCACAATTATATTTATTTATTGATTGATCTGGGTGGAAGATGGTTGAGTTCTTTAGACAAGTGTGGCTGACTTCAAACTCATAGTCCCTCTGCCTTAGTCTTCCAAGATTATAGGCATATGCCATCACATCTGGCCCAGTCTATTAATATTTAAGTATGGGAGGGGACAGTAGACCTCCAAAGTCTAGCCATGGATTCCACTGGCTGCAACCGCTGGATATAAGGAACCTTAGCTATGAGCATATACAATTCCAGGTTCACACTCCCAAATAGAGGCGGGGTCTTCAGCTGAAAACTGGGGTTGAAGCCAATTAAATGAGCAGAAGAAAAAGAAAGAAAGGAAAAAAAAAGAAAGCAAAAAGCCATTACAGTCCCCATAGCACTTGCTTCTAAAATTCTCATGAAGTACTTGGCTCTCATCCGACAAATTCATGCAGCTAATTAAATAAACACTGGGCTGTGGCAAAGGCTAAATGGACCGTTGATTCCATTATCTTAGAATAATTATTCTGGGTAGACAAAAGGATTCCTTGCTGGATGTTGACGCAGAACTGAGAGTGATATTAAATGGTATACACAGGGAAGATTCGATCCGAGATGTGCCCCTCCCCAAGCGCCTCCAGGTTCTTTGTTAATCCACAAAGCTCCCCCCCCATGCACCCCACTCTCTGCTAAGACTCACCTGGTTTGTCTCCCCTACCACACCCCAGTTTACTAGAGGGTAGAAAAGGCAGAAGGTAGAAAGGGTAGAAGCCAATGGTAAGCTCCTGGAGTCCAGGCAAGGAAGGGCTGGTGACCACAAAGATGGAGAGTTCTGAAGACTGGCTATGCAGTGACTGATTCTCTTCTGCTGTACAGCTAAGATGGCAGACTCTAAGATGGCGGACTCTAAGTGATGTGTATTGTACAGCAATTAAAAAGAGTCATTATCACTCCAAAATAAACTCAATTCTTCAAAGGACTTTAACCTTTTCTAGTCATGTGTCAACAATGGGGGAAGAGTCACAAGAAGGACTTGTTAAGGGTTAGTAGGGGTCAGGCCAGAACTTGACAGATACACTTTCACACACCTTTTTTTTAAAATCCATGAGGAAAGCTCCCTTAAAAGCCTTAATTTGGCTTGGGAGATGGCAGTGTGTGTAAAGAAGCTTGCCGAGCCAGCCTGGTGACCTGAGCTAGAAACCCTAGAACCCACGTTAAAGAGGAAAGGGAGAACCAATCCTACAAACTGGTTCTTTGACCTTCACACCTGTGCCATGGTTACCGCATCCCCATCATGCACATACACACAATTATAATGTTTATTTCTAAACGGCCTTACTTTACACACAAGGAATTTGATGCAAAGCAAATTAATATGCCTTGAGGAGGGTTCTGACTCCCCCATTGGGCAAGATTACCAGGGAACTCTCCCCTCAGACTACAAGGGATCAGAGGAGTAATTAGAAGCATGGTTGATATTTGCATAGTTGCCTATGTCTTACAAATCACTTTTCCTTTGGGTATTATTGAATGTTATAATAAAGACCAAAGCTGTTACCAAAAGAGGAAATTGAGCCCTAGGAAAGTTCTTGCTTCACACCACCAAAAGGAGGCTCCCATCCCATAATATCTAACCTTGCTCAGTGTTAACCTTCATTTCCCACTCCTCATCTGATCCACCTTCACAGTTTCCCAATGAGAATGCCACCAAGAGGCACACCCAGAGTCTAATGTCTTATCCAGGCCACAGCAGAACTAGCATGCTTTGCAGACACCATCAACATGTATCTTTAAAGCTATTTTGTCATGATGATGCATATTCTGTAAATACCTGCTTGATAAAGTAGAGAGCCCTGTCAGCATAAACCAGAGTGCTTGATGCTAGAAGCCCTTTTATCCACAGTCAATACATTAGAACCTCTTCACTTAAGTGCCCATCTACTCAGTATCTGCCTTTCCCCAGCCTCCTCAGTCATTAGCTCTACTGCTTTGGATGCTCATCCGAGCAAATCCACTTAGCGTGCCTCACCACTCTTGCTGTGGACTCGGTGCCTAAGCAGCAAAGTACATGATTGCACATTACACAGATCTTTGAAGGATGGAATTACATAAATCCTCATTTGATCCAGACTCCGTGTCTACAAGGGATCCTTAAATCTGTCTCAATAACTCTGAAAGAACCCTGAGCGGTTGCAGCGTGAAAGTGTAGATCTAGGTTCTTCCACCCAGCAGATTTTCTTCTACTAAAAGACCTCGCTTTTGGAGTTTGATGCAAGGCTGATGGTACTTGGGAGGAAGTGGCTGCTAGACCTGATTATGGACAATGGGAACTGCCTGCTGGCTGCGAAATCTGACAATCAGATCCTTCCAGCATCAAATGAACCCTTGTTTTTGTTTTTTTGCTTCTTCATAGCTTTATCCTTCTGGCCTAAGATCATGGCTGGTAACCATGATGAAAGCTCTATAGCAGGTGCCCCCTCCTGGCAGCAGACAGTATGAATCTACCAAATAAAATTTGAGCCTATTGGTTGGGAACCTCCCTTCCATCAGGTCACAAAAAACACACCAGGATTCCAGGAAGATAAAAAAATCCGATTGATTTTAATGTATTAGTACTATAATGATTGCTAATAGCTCAGGCAATGACCACATTCTCCTGTGCACACACCTTTGGCAGGACATTCCACAAGGCCTGCCACTAGATCTGCTCTGCTGACCACTGGATTCCCAGTTCTGAGCTTTGAATGTGGTATGTTCTAAATATTTATCCATTGGATAACTATTTAAAGTAATTTTGAGGCCAGCCTGGGCTACCAAGCGAGTTCCAGGAAAGGCTCAAAGCTACACAGAGAAACCCTGTCTCGAAAAACCAAAACCAAACCAAACCAAACCAAACCAAACCAAAAACAACAACAACAAAACCAAATAAAGTAATTTCATTAGCACCATTTTACGGATAAGAAAAATGAGGTTCAGTGCTACTTAAAATTATGTCCAAGGTCATTTAATTGACAGATATTAGAAGGCATATGTGCTTGACCACAGAATCAATGGCTCAACCAATATAACTGTACTGGAATAGAACAAGTTCTCCAGTACTAACACCCTCTACAAAGAGAGGAATAAAAGATGAGATTCCATGTCAATACTCTGTCCCAGCCATTATCTTTTCAATTTTATTAGTATTCTACAATCATTAAATTTTAAACAGAACTACTTACCTACAAACCCTTCTTCTCCAACCAACTTCAGAGCAATTTTATCAGCTAACACGGATGAGTTGCCGTGAGCGATGTTAGCAAAGGGGCCGGCGTGCACAAACACAGGTGTCCCCTACAGAAGAACAAGAACAAATTAACATCCCCAAGGAAAGAGAAGAATGGAAACCAAGCTTAATTTGGGGACACAAGGTGCCACAGAGTACTCCATGTTAAAGCTTACCCGGACATTCTGAGTCCATATTGCACACTCAAAGCACAATAGCTCCCAAGAGATCTAAATGAACTGTGAGCCAGATAGGGCAGAACACATCTGTAATTCCAACACTTGAGGTAGAGACACCAGGAGTTCAAGGTCATGTCTAGTTACAGAAGGGGTTAGAAACCAACCTGGGCTACAGGAGCCTAACCTAAAAATAAACACAGGTAGGGCTGGAGACATGGCTTAGTCAATAAAATGCCTGCCACTAGAGCATGAGGACCTGAGTTCATATCCTCAGAAGCCATGTAAAAAGTGGGTATGTATGGTGACACCAGCTTGTAACGTTAGCACACAAGAAGTGAGGGAGGGAAAGGAGGCCAACATAGGTAGATCCAGGGAGGTTGCTGGGCCAGCTGGTCTACCCAGTTGATGAGCTGTAGGTTCAGTGAGAAACCCTGACTGAAAATCAAAGTGGAGATGAATAGAGGAAGATACCCAATGTCAATCTGAGGCCTCTAAACACACTATACAAACATGAGCGCATACATACAAATAAAAAGCAAACAAAAACAAAACCCTTTGAAACAAAACTGAAACCAAAGATACCCTGATTTACTCAGACACCAAGTATGTCTCAAGTCTCCTTGGACAGAATTAGCCTACAGTTAATGCTGAGTGAGAGACAAAATCTCTAAGAATGCAATTACCTCCAATTATAATTTTGATAAGTTACTGTTCATTGCCTGTTGATCATGAAATAAGCCCTGTACCTTATTTCTTATTGCCTATATTATATTTAAAAAAAACTTAAACCTTGATAGTCTAAATAATATCTTCCATGTTCTCCCCTTCTTCACCCAATAACTATTAGTCAATTCAAGAACAATCTACCAGCATTCAAGAGGCTGAGGAAGGCAGATGTCTGTGAACACAAAGCCAGTCTGGTCTACACAGCCAGTGCCAGGCTAGTCAGGGCTACATAGTGAGGAGAGGAGATGAGGAGGGAGACAGAAAGGGAGGGAAGGACAGAGGGAACAAGGAGAGAGGAAAGAAGAGGGGAACAGGGAGAGGAGGAGGGAAGAGCAGGGAGAGGAGAAGAAAAACATCAAAGCCAGGCATGGCGGCACACACCTGCAATCCCAGCATCTGGGATGTTAAAGCAGTACTGAGGATTATCAATTCGATGCTGGTACAGATCACATGAGATTTTGTCTCAAACAAACAAGCAAAGAAAGAAAGAACTGAATAAAAATATTTTATATGTTAGAAACCTGGCAATTATTAAGACAACAAAAGCAAAGAAAAAGAAAAAAAAAAAAAACCCACCATGGGTGAAATGTAACAAAGATAGAAACGATTTGTGGTTGTTCAGACAAGTTGTTATGTAGCGCAGGGTGGCCTCAAACTTGCTATGTAGTTAAGGATGACTTTGAATTCCTTATCCTCCTATCTCTCCTCATTAAATACTGGGATTGCAGCCAAGTACCATCATATCCAACTCAAATTTACTATAGAAAGCATACAAAATAATGGGTTTCTTTAGGACATTTTAATACGTGTATACTTAGTTTATGAGCAATTCTTACTAATTACTGTCCTAGGTAGGGTTTTTATTACTGTAATAAAGCCCTGGGACTAAAAGCAACCTGGAGAGGAAAAGGTTTATTTCAGCATACAACTGTCAGGTCACACTCTGTCACTAAGAGAAGTTAGGACAGGAGTTTAAGGCAGGAACCAATGCAGAGGCCGTCGAGGAATGCTGCTTACTGGCTTGCTCCTTGTGGTTTTCTCAACCCCCTGCTTTCTTACATAACCCAGGATCACCAGTCCAAGGATGGTACTGCCCACAGTGAGCTGGACCCTTCCACATCAACCATTGGCTTGCTCACAGGCCAATCTGGCAGGGATAGGGTTCCCTCTTCCAAAATAACTGTAGCTTGTATCAAGTTGACATAAAACCAGTCGGCACAATTACAGATTAATATATATATAAAAGGTACTAATTAAAAATTTTAGGCTTTCAAAGTCTTTAAATGAACCTTGTCAATAGAGTCATTTTTATAGTCTTTTTAATTTTCCTTTATTGATGACAACAGGCTTTCGCCCTATCTGAAAATAATTTTCTCACTAAAACACTCAGGCTTTATCCCAAGGCCAGGCAGGTTATTGGGGGTCTGCTCAGATGAAGGCTTGGCTCCACCTGGGAAAATATAGGCTGCCCCTTTGCTGACACAGTGGGAAGCGGGGAGTGATGCGGGGTGGGGGCGGGGCGGCTCGGAAGCATGGAAAATTCCCATGAACTATGCTGGGTTATTTAGCTGAATGTGGCTCCAGGATGAGAGAGCTGAACAAAAGCAGGAAGAGAGTTAGTGGAATTAAAAAAAAAAAAAAAAAAATTGGTCTGAGAATAAAACAGCTTCTCAAGGCCACGATCTGAATTCCAGGTTTAGCTATCTTCTCCAAGGCCTCAGGAGAGTGAATACCACGGGTCCTGAGAAGGTCAAAGTGATGCACACGCACGAGGACTATAAAATCCGACAAGCATTCGTGTTCACAGGTACACATGACTACTGTCCATCTCCCTAACTACCCACAACACCTCTCTTCTAGCTACACACACTATTCAAGTGCTCTGAGAAACAGACTGAAGAAGACTCAGAAGTCGGTCCACAGTCTCCCAATCCTGTCTGTCGCCTGGGTCATGCTGCTACCCTGGAGAAGCGCAATGCCGACGAAGTCACCGGCCCCATCCCTGGATGGCGGCTGGCTCGCCTCTTCCACAGACTGCAACCCTCATTGCCGCCATCTGTCAGACAGGCATCAGGCCCTGGTTCTGCACGGGTCACAGGTGACACGGTGTGGCTGAACAGGCATAGGCTCCATGATTCCTGGAATAATCACCCCAAGTTGCTGCTTAATCTAAGGCAAATCTATTTATTAAAAAAGGAAAAGGACTTGCCTCTTTCACAGAGCTTTTCTTATTATTTAAGCTATATGACTCATCTATCAGCAAAACCTCTTTGTGATTCTATCTTTATTTCTTGTGTGTGTGTGTGTGTGTGTGTGTGTGTGTGTGTGTGTGTGTGTGAGAGAGAGAGAGAGAGAGAGAGAGAGAGAGAGAGCGAGCAGGTGCATCATGTAGGACATAGTCTGCATGGGGAGGTCAGAGGACAACCTCATGCTTTGGTCTTAATCCTTCCATCTTATTTGAGACAGGGTCTCTTGCTTTTCACTGCTCACATACCAGGTTAGCTGGTCCTTGGTCCTCCCTTCTCTGCCTCCCACCTCGACATAGGAGCTGGGGTTACAGGTCACATCAAAGGCACACGTAGCCTTTTACGTGGGTAATAAGGATTGAAACTCAGGCCCCAAGGCTTGCAGAGCAAGTGTTCTTACTCACTGAACCATCTCCCTAGCCCTTAAATTTTTTTTTTTTTTTAATCAGCAATTACGTATCTTAGGAGGACAACAGGATGTTTTGATGTGTGCATTATGGAATGTTATGCTGGAGTCTGAATCCTGACTATCCTCCATGGGCCTCTGTGGTGAAGTCTTGGCACCAAGGGAAGGTGGTGAAATTCTTAAGAAATAGGGCCTTGTGGGAGGATTTCAGTCCCGGGGAAGGGGTATCTCCATGAAGAGGACTACTGAACCCTGGGGTCCCTTACTGTCTTCATGTGCTGGCTATGAGGGGAGCAGCTTGTTCTGATACATTCGCTGATCAGGATGTGCTGTCTTTCACAGCGCCAAAAGCAACAGGGTGACCAGACACAGACTGATTTTTCCCTCTACTTTGCATTTTATAATTTTGTGTAAGGTAGTTGTTTTAGTTGGAAATCATGGAGCCAAATAATGTGCAAGCAAGAGCCGACCTCTTCCTGACATGAGAAACCCAAGGCCCAGGGAAGCAAGGGGTATTCTCCAAGGCCACAGAACAGATTAATAACCATATTAAGATTACAGTGCTAGTTTGGAGTCTGAGTGGACTAACGATCAAATGGTGTTATCAGACACTCAAACACAGAGACCATGACACACATTCAATGGCAGCGTTTGAGCTAAACACATTGTCTAAAAAAAATTCCATTCAGAGGTATATCCATCTTGACTTTTATTTCATACGCAGAATGCTTGGGAATGTGAAGTAGCAACTACCTTGGTTTCTTCTGATGAATAGTCTTCATAATGGTTCTTTCCAGAAACTTCCTAAGATTATTACTTCCAATTATTATTACTTCAATCTCGAAAGTGATTTGGTTGCTTCCCAGAGAATCAACAGAGTATTAAAATTCCTAAAAATACTATAGTACTGGACAGAACTATAGCCCCTGGCCATATACAGCTGCAAATACTTAAAAATGTTGCAAGTACTCCTTTCTCTAAAACCTAAATAAATGCAACAGCAGGCATGTGGCCCAGCAACTGAAAGGCTACATTTTTAATTTTATCAAACTTCAATATAGAAGAATGCATGTAACCTGTGGTCACAACAGCACCAGACCGTGTGCTTTATCATATGGTGATTTCATCAATGCTGTGTGAGCTCATCTACAGGAATCTTTTGATTTCCAACATGTCTTTAGATAGGCTTGTCTGGAAGATCTAGGCCTTAACCCCTCCCCCAGCCACCTGCTCCTCTTAGTCTATGGTAGAACCTGGCATGGATTAGTATCCCAGAATCTTCTGAGGTCTTCCAAGGAACAGTTAGGACTGAGAACTGCTGACATCTTGGCTACCTGTCGTTAGGCAGGGGATTCCCCAGTGCCCTTTGATGATACTAGCTGTATCCAAAATATAATACTGCCCACAAATTAGACTTTTAGGCTGTCCATGGATACAGACCTCCCCCCCACTGACCCCAGTGTCACTGATTCCAGGAGCCCTTCCCAAATGACTGTCTAGAATTAAGGCACAGACAGAGTTCATATATGCAACTATCTTAACCGAATTCTGCACTTGGTTTTTTAAATAAATTATATGTTCACATAATCTTAAACTAGTCAATGCCGTAAATGAAAATTAGGAACTACGTGAGTGTACTAAGCATTGCTTAGGAGAACACCATCTATTAAATGAAACTAGACTTGCAGTGTGGCAGATATCTTAAAGGCTTAGTGATATCTCTTTACTTATGAGTTCACTTACTGTGCTAGGCTGAGGCCTTGCACATTGGAGGTAAGCACTGTACCACTGAGCTACCTCTCTGAACTGTGAGTTTTTGGAGACAAGGTCTCAGTACACAATTCAGGCTGACTTTGTACTCTCTATGCAGTCCACCCTGACCTCAAAAGGTCTAATTCTCCTGCTTCTCAAGTACTGGGGTCACAGGTGAATACCACCATACCCAGAGATTGCTGAGATTTAAAACAACATACCAACAAATTCACTTTTAACTTTTTATTTATTTTTTTCAGAAGACCAAGGAGTTATTCTGACACTCTGCCAGGCTCACACTGGCCGGAAATGTTCACATTGCCTAACGTCAATCCAATGAAAGCAAATGCTACATTACAAACAATTACAAAAAGAAAACCATGGGTGGACAGATAAATTACCATGAAGGATCTGAGTTTGAACCCCAGAACTCAAGTTAAAAAGACAGTAAAGAAAAAAAAAAGATGGCATGGTGGCACACTTGTGATCCAGAGAGGCAGAGATCAGTGGAACCCTAGGGTTGGGTGGCCAGTCAGTCTATCCTTATTGACAAGTTCCAGGCTAATGAAAGACCCTGTCTCAAAAACTAAAGTTGATAGGACCCAAGGAATAATAGCAGATGTTGACCTCTGACCTCCACACATGCATGTATAAGCATGTGGCACCCTTGCCCAACACACACACACACCTACACATGCATAGTCACACATTAAAAAAAAAAAATACAAAAAAATAAAAGAGAAACTACTTACTTCCAAGGTCTGCATCAGATTTGGTTTGATGGCATCTTTCATCAAAACTGTCAAAGCACCTGTCACCCCCTACAGGAAAGAAAAAGACACATAAATCAGCATAAGAACTCTTAGGCCCTGGCTGATTTGTCCCCCGCCCCCAACCCCCTTCTACTTCTAGGTGGGCATCCCCCAAGCTGGTCATGCGCCTGGGATTGTTGGCTCTGCAATGTGTCTCTCTCACCCCAGCCTGGGGTTCTACCAGCCCGGCCTGGCCACAGTAGAGTAGGGATCAAGACAGACAAGAATAGTGAAATGCTTATGAAATACATTTCATGTGTTCTGGTTGCGGCCAGGTATAGACCTGTTATTAACACAAATGAAGGCTTGTGAAGGAGACAACAGGGCCCGCACAACTCTTCAGAACCCCCACTGTACACCAGTGTTAAGAAGGAGATCTCTGTTCTCCAGATGGACAGCAAGCTCCCCAGGGCCTACGAGGAACACTCACCAAATCCTCAGCTGTCACCGGCTGCCCATCCTTGTCACTGGCCACCACCATCCTTCCTAGCCGCTCCTTCATGTCTGCGAGGCTATCAGTCAAGGCCAGCACCGCCATGATCTCGCTGGCCACTGCGATGTCAAACTGTGCCTGAGAGCAAAGCAGATGCTGTGGTCATCTGAGGTGTTACTGGATGGACACTTTTCACAAGGTTTCAGGAGACATAGCTGGGGGTTATCCCCTGTAGGTAGGTTAACTTTCCTAGAGTTGCATAGCATGTAGGGTCTTGGCTTGTACCATCAAAGATGGCCTCCCTAGGTTGCCCACATTGTCTCCTGTGCTCTGCTAAATAGTAAGTCACCTAGATGAGGCCTGTGAAACCTGCTGCTTATTGTACCATGCAGTGTGCTACTGTAGTCTGCTTCAGACTAACATTAAGTACTAATGTATGGCAGGGGTGCAGCTCAATAGTGAAGTTCTTGCTTAGTACGTGCGAAGCCCTGGGTTTGGTCCCCTCCGATCCCCAAAGTATGAGTGTCATTATCTTTCTTCTGAGCATCTTTATCACTAAAACGTCTGGCCACAAAGGCAGGGACTGTATAGGAAGACTCCTCCTAGACCCAGTAGGGACAACAGCCTGTGATACCCAGTAGATGTTTAGTGCACGCTGAATGAACTAGTCAGTGAACTACTGGCTATCCCTGTTCATAGTGGTGGGTCACATTATATTCGCCTCTACCCTGCTGATCTCCTCTCTCTTCTTTTTGTTGAGGTAGGAATTAAACCCAGGAAGGTAGGACGCTAGGCAAGCATGATACCACTGAGCTATAGGCCCATTAATACTTAATTACAAGTCTTTGTGTCCAGGAGAGATGAAACAGTGGAGTAAGAGCATCCTGCCAGCTCCCTGTTCCCGTGCACAAGGCCCACTTCTTGTTGAGTTTAACCTCAGCACAGTTTTGGCCCAGCAGCTAAAGAATGGCCCAGAACCGATTTGTGTCTGTTTCATGAGGGTATGGCTCCATCCTATCCTAAGGCTCCCGGCAATGACAGTCATAGAGCACTGACTTTCTTCAAAAATTTCCCAGGACTTCCTCCTCCCCCCTCTTGGCTCCAAAAACACGTTGTACAGAGTCCAGTGGGAATGAAGAGGGAGACAAGGAGTGTGTATTTCTTTCTGCTTACAATCCAGCCACTGGGGAAATATCTGCACATAGCCACTTCGTTAAGCTCCAGCTTAATTTTCTGGATCCCAGGGGGAGTGTGAGTCAGACAGGTTCAAGCTCACAGAGAGAAAATGGCTCTGCCCTGGTGGGATCACCTTAGGAGATATTTTATTACCTATTTCCATCACCGACAGATGAGGAAATGCAGGCAGGAAGGAGCTGGCTGGCTCCTTCCTGGTTGAGCTTGTATTAGCCATTGATCTACTGAAAAAATACTGCCCAAAAGTTAAATACAGCTATATCCAATGACTATATTCTCAATACAACTCATTCTAAAACGTAAGTGATTTTTCATTGCATGAAATCTAACTTCCTATAGCACACATTACATTGTAAACAATGGTTGGAAAAATGACCAAAATGTTACTATTTTCCGTGTGTAATGTGAGCCTGGAAACACTTTTGCAATATGAACTACATAGCAAGCAACTTGTAGAATTGATAATATGTATACAAGTACTTCACTTGTAATTGTCTTAGTTTCGAAAACTGTAAGCCTGCATCATTGTGGATGCTTCTAATTCCAGCATGTGGGAGGCTGAGGCAGTTTGGGGCCACCCTGGGCTACCTAATCAATTCCATATGTGTCTTCACCTAATAGCAAGACCATGTGTGTGTGTGTGTGTGTGTGTGTGTGTGTGTGTGTGTGTGTGTGTGTGTATGCATGTATGTATGTATCAATGCAAACTGAGTCAATCTAAAGATCAATTACATAATAAAAGACATGAGACCATTTTTCCTCATGTCACTAACCAATGTGCTTGGGAGAGGAATGTTCTCATTTTGTAGCAAATAAAACACTTCAAAATCACATAAAGGGACAAATGGATTACCACAGATATAAGCAAAAGGACAGAGTACAATGCATCTAGGCCAGTAAGTGGATTTAACTTTTCTGGAAAGCAATGCAGAAATCTATGCAATGTACGATGCACTGACTCTATAATTCTATCCCCAGAAATCTACCTCCAACATAATACCAGACAAGTACATAAGCACAAACATACTTATCACAGCCTATTTAAGTCAGCCACAATAAATAACCCGCGTGTCCTTTAACAGAAGTTGGTGAGCTGGCTGATGTATCTATATGAGTCATTAAAACCCATGACATACAGTTTTACCTTTATTAATTCAGGATAATGATTTACTGAGTACGATGGTTAAAACAAGCAACAAATACTCTAGTATAACCCATTATTACTTAAAAAAATGCCCAAAGCAATACAAAATATAAGCAACCTGCCAAGTAATTTAAATTGGTACTATGTATACTAGGCTGTCTTTATCCTTGCAGGGATCCTCCTGCCTCTGCCTCCTAAATCCTAGGATTACAGGCATGCACCACCACGTGTATCTACACTATTAATCTATAACGCTATAGATACCATTTCACAGTGGAATTTGATTTTTAATATCTGTCAACTGCCATTTATTTGTTCAACAAATACCCATTGACACCACCTACTCACGGTGATAAATGTTTGCTCTAAGTATAGAGGACAATGGTGCGCACAGAAGGCGAAACTCCGCTTTCAGGAGGGTGTGAGAACTGGCTGTTAAGAAGGTATTCAGGTGCAGGATTCAGCCAGGAGAGAGGAGAATTTGGGGACAGAACCCTGCAGTGTTATGTAAGGTGGCCAGGGGATGAGCCATATCTGAGTACTTATTGTTGAACATCCTTGTTAGACACATCGAGCCATGTCCTATGTCCCAGATGACCACTAGTCTTAAATTTTTTGTGCGAGTCACTGTTTTAGATGGAAGATTTTGATTTTGAAGCTTATAAAAAATGGTCTAAGGCTCCCTTTGCCATCTCTGCATGTTGTCCGGGACAGCCCCGCTGTATGGTGACTGCTAATGGATGCCTTGTTCCAGGAGGGCCGGCTCCGATTTCTTTTACACTAATGTGTTTCACGTTAGCTCTGTTGTTTTTCTCTGTCTGCTGAAGCTTCCATCATCCTTCCCCTTCAGAACTCTGAATGAATTTCCCCAAGGCCACCTGGCATTTGGTGTCGTTGATGAGAATTTTTATTCCTCTGTGAGTAACCAGGACCTTTTCTCTTTGGCAGCACTTAGGAATTTCTTCTTTATTCCTTCATGTTCTGAAATTTCAGCCTGATGTTTCTGGGCAGAAGTCTTTGTTTTTTTCTCCCTTCCCCCTTCCCTTTCTGCGCTGCATTTGTCTTTTAAAATGGAAACGCTGTTTTCCTGCCATTTTCCTCCAATTGAGGAATTCTTGTCCTGTTAGTTCTTTGAATAGGCCGCCCACTCTGTCCGGAGGTGCAGTCCTCTGGAGACCCCAGCTGACAAGGCTCTTTTTTGCCTATGTCTTCGTGTGTGTGTGTGTGTGTGTGTGTGTGTGTGTGTGTGTGTGTGCGTGCGTGCGCGCGCGCGCGCGCGCGTGTACACACGCGCACAGGCCGGAGGTTGGCATCAGTGTCTTCCTCAACTGTTCTACCTTGTGAGTAGAGATTCCTCTGTCCCTGCCTCCCCAATGCTGGGGTTACAGCTACATGCCATCACGCTTGACTTTCCTTACATGGGTGCTGGGAATCTGAATTCAGGTCCTCATGTTTATGTGCCGACTGAACCGTCTCCCTAGTCCATGTGGTCATTTTTGAGATAGGGTTTTTCTATGTAGCCAAGGCTGTCTTCAAACTTACAATCCCCCTGACTTAGCCTCCTGAGTGCTGGCATTATAGTCATGTGCCATTGTGCCCTGATAGAGTCTTTATAATTGAGGATCAAACCCAGGGCCTTCAGGACTTCCAGATGGTGCTTTCTGTTTCTTAAACTTTCGGATTTCTTTTTTTACTGTTTTACTCTGGGAGCCATTTCTGGATAGTTCCTTGATTAGAAAGAAGTTCCTCTCTCGTACACTTCTCCCTCCTCACCTCAGTTTTCTACACCCATGGTACTGCTTTTAGGATCTTAACACAATTCTTGGAGCATCAGTGAACTCTCACTGGGTAACACAGCACTTGAACCCCTTTGAACATTCATACACCACTCAGACGCCGCCCCTTGGTCTCCTATTTTGTTTCCCAGGACCTGGTCAGTTTTCATGTTGTATAGTTCTTTGTTTCTTTCTTTCTTTCTCTCTCTCTCTCTCTCTCTCTCTCTCTCTCTCTTTCTTTTCTTTTCTTTTTTCCTTTTTGGAGCTGAGGATCGAACCCAGGGCCTTGTGCTTGCTAGGCAAGCACTCTACCACTGAGCTAAATCCTCAACCCTCCTTACACATGAGGTGACTGCTGGCCTGAGGCCCTCTCTCACATGTCTGAGGATATAACATCAGACATGTATAGTTTACGTGCCCATACCCCCAAGGAGGGTGAGCTGCTGTTGACCCCTTCAGTAGAGCCATCCCCAGGCTCACTGCTACCCTTTAGGTGCTTACTTAACATGCTAATGTCAAGTTCTCTTCACAAAAGGGTCACAGTGTGCTGGTTTTCTCTAAATGAATACTTCACTGGCACCTTCCAGGCATGCAGCATGGCAGACTTAGAACCTGTCACTGCAACATGAATGGTTCCTGTGGGTTGGGCAGTGATCCTGTCCCTGACCTTGGAATCCAACCCAGGTCCCCAGGCTGAGTTATGCATGTGTACAGGCTGTGGCCAGATGTATAAGTACCACAGTTAGGTCCCCATCCACCCATGTCTAGGGATCATTCCCAAATACTAACCCCAAAGGGTAGCTGGTTTCTCCTGGTCTGAGAGCTAGGACACCTTGCACCCCTGAATTTAGAGGTCCCTCCTCCACATTCTAGGTTGTCCTCTCTATTAATCCAAATTCCTTCCCCAAACTTTTCAGGAATGATTGTGGATTTTCTAGCACGGATAATATCGATCATGTGAAATCTGTTTGTGTATGAAAGCTCCAGAGTTTGGGGTTAAGAAGGGAGGTACCTGGGCATAGCTTCTTGATCTAACTCCACATTCAGTTTTCTCCCCCCGCCCCATGAATGTGTGTGTATGGTATGCATGTGTACATGTGTGTGAGTTAAGGAGTGTCTTCCTTGATCACGCTCCATCTTACACAGTGAGGCAGGGTCTCTCAGCTGAACCCAGAGCTTATCAGTTATAGTTGGCTGGCTCTGAGTAGTTCATCTTTGTCTCCTAAGTGCTTGGGTCACAAGCGGGGCCCCGTGCCTGTCCAACGTAAGTGAGGGCGTGGGAACTTGAACTCCAGCCTTCATGCTTGTACAGAAAGAGTTTAACTCACTGAGTGATCTCCTCTCACTCCCTTTTTAATTCAAAATCTATCAAAAGTACCCAAATCCATTTGGTATGAGAAATGGCTATTATCATAAAAGTAACTTTTTCCACTAATAAAAATTTAATGTAAAGCCCATAAATTAAAAAAAAAAAAAAACTTTCCAAAGAAAGTTTACTATAAAAAAAATTAGAAGGCTGTTGTGCCTGGCTAAAAAATTATGGAGTGAATTTATATTTCCTAAGTGCCACTATCCCACATCAGAGACCCATTAAATGGAGGCAGAGCTCATAATTTTTGCCCCACATTGTCTGCTTTTGAGTAATAAGCTATTGTCCTTTGAAAAAATCCTCCATACTATTAAATCTAATAAGTAGGTGTTTGCCGTTTGGTTTATGAAACTGGAGTGGTGTATCTGAGACTTTCACTTTTCCATTGTTACACAGTTGTATTATGGGACGTTCCCAAATGCCTAGAAACACAGCCAAAAGCACTCGGAAGAGGACACTGGAAACTTCCTGCCTCCCAACGCTGTCATTTCCAGAGCAATCCTGATACCCTCCAGTCCTAGATCGGCAGAGCAACTGGAAACCCACCTGAGACAGTGGGAGAGCACCACCGGGGTTGCTGCTGGGGGAACAGAAGCAAAAAGCAAAGACTGGAAACCAAGGTGAGGAAGGGCAGACACTTCCGGGAAGATGGCGCCACCTACCTGCCGGGAACATCCTTTCTCTGTGCTTCCCTGCCCAATGGTTATTTTTCTCAGGAATCGGTCATTGGTATCCAATACTGAAAGAGAACAGGTCGGTTATTCAGTCAACGAATACGGACTGACCATGCTGGGAGATGGTGAGGAAGGAACAGGAAACAAGAGTCTGACTTCATCGGAGGAATCAAATGAGTGAGAAAAACCATAGGCTAGTGGTAAGTGTCTTATTGACAGTGGGTCAGGTGACCGTGGGCTGGCTGGGGTGCTTTTGATTAGGCAGCAAGGACAAGTAGTTCTGAGAGTGTATTTTACATGGACATCTAAGTGACAAGGAGAAGTCAGTTTGGTTTCTCATATATGTAACAGCGAAATGGCCCAGTAATTCTACTCCTATGTGTTATCCAAAAAGCCTGAACACAGAGACCTGAACAGATGTGTATGTGTTCATGCTCATTCACAGTGGCCAGAAAGTAGAAGCAACTGATGTTTCCACCAATAGATAAATGGACTGACTCACAATGTAATCTTACACACCATAAAATGAGCATTTTGATGTCTGCTCTACATATATTTGAAATACTATGCAGACACAGAAGAGCAAATGCTGTATGGTTCTCCCTCCATGAGAGACCAAAAGTAGTCAAATCCACAGACATAGAAAACAGAACAGCCAGGGTCAGCAGCAGAAGAGATGTTACTGTTTCATGGGTCTAGGGCAGTGGTTCTCAACCTGTGGGGTCGGAGACCTCTTCGGGAGTCACACATCCGACATCCTGTATATCAGATATTTACATTATGATTCATAACAGTAGCAAAATTACAGGTATGAAGTAGCAACAAAAGTAATTGGTTGGGGGTCAGCACAGTATTGAGGGGTCATGTTCATTGGGTTGAGAACCGCTGGTCTAGGGCTTCTGTAGGGGATGATGCTAAGCTCTGGGTATGGTCAACGGTGACCAGGCAATCACTGTGGATGCAGTTAACGCTATCAGCTGTACAGTTACGGATGGCTAACGTGGTAACTTTTGCGTCATGCATATTTTAACCACAATAAAAAGAAAAGCCAAAGGAAAACAGAGCACACGGGGGAGGCTGACTGTAATTAGATCAGACACAGCCCTTGCTTGTGTGAACCGCATCAGTTCAGAATATCTGTGAAAACTATTAGGCTTAGAAAAAACCCAATTTATAATGCCAAGAAAGGCAGAAGAGACACTTCCCTCAACTTTGTGATTTAAAACGGCAGGGCTGTTCACAGCAACAACTGAGATCCAGCTTACTAAATGTATAACATGCCACCAATGAAAACAGAAAACAGAGATTATGTATTTGGGAACCAGGAGTATCTGTAGGATGGAGACCATTCATCTTCCTAATGACACACAAACCCCTCTTGGGCCCTCACCCCAGCTGCTGCCACCATTGTCTGTCTGTCTGTCTGTCTGTCTGTCTCTGTCTCTCTCTCTCTCTCTCACACACACACACACTCACACACACACACACACACACACTCACAAACACACACACTCAAATACACTCACAGCCATATATATATACTTCCACTTTTATTTTTTAAGCCTGAAGCAGAACACCTTCAAGGTCAAAGGCCTACATCTCAAACGGTGTCACCAGCCACTATATTTACTCCCACGATGCTAGGCACAGAGTCCCATGCAACAGAACCATCTCCTTTTCTGCTGTGTTGTCCATCAATACTCTTGGTCACAGACTGAGGTCATGTCCCCATCAAATGTATTTAAAGTCAACAGCGGAGCATTCAAATTTTAGTTTGATAAAGGGAAGACAAGCAAGAGGGTTCGATCAAACTACTGCACCATCCAAAGGACACTGCTTTTCGTAATGCCTCAGTAGAGCGTTGTGACCTACCATGATACTTCCGCCCAGGGAAAGAGCTGTGTGAATTCAGCACTAGTGACACATGAGAGAAGATGTGCAGGTTCAAGTCCAACCCACACGACACAGATGTAGCTAAAGCCCTAAGAAAGCAACAGGAACACACAGCTGGCATCTAGGTGACAGAGCAAAAGGCAACATATGCTACATCCTCATTCCTTCCCAGAGCAGGTTCTGAGGGCTTCTTCTGTGCTCAGCCCTGCGCTGGCTAGGCAGGGACATGAAGGTGCACTGGGCACCAGCCTCTGACTCGTGGCATTTCCAGAGAGGAGAGGCACACCAGAGCACATGCATGGAAGGAAGGCAGTGGGACTTGGGGGTTGATGGGTTTATTTAATTTTTTTTTCTTGCTCTAAGTAGTTTTTTTAGCTACAATGTTGACGATGTTCAGAGAACACCCGGAGCACTCCTGATCCTTCAAGTAACCAATGCCAGCCCAGGAACTGAAGGGCAGGTACAGGTGCCATACCAGGGCAGGATCATTATTTGTCTTCCGCAGAAGACATGGCATCCTCTTCCCATAATGCCATTGGGCTACGGTTGAGAAGCAGAGGCATGGTATCTAGAGCAGAGGGGAAGCAGAGACTGACACTGAGTAGGGCTGGTGGGCCCTTGGCTCGTGACGGGGAGATGGACTTGTGTGGAAGAAGGCAAGTCTCTAAGTTTCCGGGTAGCTGCGTTGTCTAAGAGGCAGGGGCTTTGGGGCACTCAATGTAATGAAGCCTAGTTTGCTGGCCCCTGGAGGATATTACATGCTTGGAGATAAGCTTCCCTTCCTGCCTCTGTGACATGCTTCCGGAACAGTCCAGCATCTTAAGCTCTACTCCATCACCTGGGTTGTACTTGTCCTCACTCAAAGCCAGAGCACTCCACCAGTAAATGTACTCTGTTCAGCTATGAAGAGTCCTCCTTCTCAAACTAACTCACTAGTCAGAACCAAATTCCCTATCACATTTCAGCCTGAATTCCTCTGGCCCAGGTGGCTGGTCCTCAGCAATCAAGTCTGCTTTCCTCTAGCGCCCCGGACAGCAATGGAAGTCTGGATTTTCCTGGGATAACTTCTGAAATTGTCACTTCCACTAAAATTGATTTGTAACCACAGAGCATTCCAATCTTTCCTGTCTTCACGCAGAGAAACCAATTGCATGCTCATCAAAGAGGTGATATGTCATGATTTCTGAGGTTGGGGCGCAGGTACAGATGTGCAAGGATGCCAGTTGGCCTGAGAATTTCTTTTTCAGCAGAGCCACACATATGGTTGAAAATATTCCATCGCCTAATTTTTCTTTTACTAAAAGGCCCCCCAAAAAAACAATTTAAAGAGGAACACAAACTCAGAGAAAGCTTTGAACGGTTGACTGCACATTTTGCAAACAAATGGCATGTTAATAATAGAGCCTTCTAGATTAAAAAAAATTCTAGAAAAAAATAATGCCCCACTAAAATGCTGAAAATATTCAGGTTAGCTGTTTAAAATACTGTTTGTTGGTCTAATTTAGACTTGTGGCATGAATAAGTCATAGCTCATCCCCAAAGGACTATTCTGGAGTCATTTCAAATGACCAGCCCAGGTAGTGGGAATATAGCTTGGAGGCGGAGTATATGCTTTGCATGCCGAAGGCTGTGTGGGTTAAATCTCTACCACCATGAGAAACAATAAATGAATAAACCATCCCAAGAAAGAGCTAATGAAGTAGAACATGCTTGGGTTGTAATTGAATTGTGTAGGAAGTAAAATCCACACAAATAAATGGTAAGAGAGCTGTACAGAAAAACTGGATACACCCAAAACTATGATTAGCAGTCATTCAGCATTGTGAAATATCACTTCATTTTTTTTTTCACATTGACAAAATCTCTATGATAGTATTATTTGTTTTAAAATAAAAAATGGATCCTTGCAAGAGTGCTCAAGGAGATTTTAAGTGGATCTTAGGAGACAAAGACCGCAGAGAAACAACATAACACAGCTGTGACCTGCAAAGGGTCACGGGGGAAGTGCTTCCCGGGGGGAAGTGCTTCTGCGTTTACGTGTGTTCACATTTCAGTGGAGCCTTCCCGGAGGGAAGCTGATGTTACTGCAGGTTCGGCATCCAAAATCTAAACCTTGTTGAGTGTTAATATAATACTGCTAGTGGAAAAGCCCACAGCCTGAAAGAGTTTCATGTACAGAATTATTTAAAATAATCTATAAAACATCCTTTAGGCTAAGAGTGGGAGATGTAAATACAACAGATGAACTTGGTGCTTAGGCTTGGCTGTCATTATTGCGCTATCCGCCCAAACCACCAAACCTCTGAAGTTTGGAACTCCGCTGGTCTTGGCTGCTCTGGAAAAGGGCTACTACTCTGTATAGATGAAGAAACTGAGGAAGTGGTTTAATCAAAAGTTGTAAAGCTCGAATGTTGTAGAGCTAAGAGAGAAGACTGTCTGCCTGGTCTCCCTTTGTCTCTTGGCTGCAAGGCCTGCTGGGAGATTCTTACTGGCTTGGCAGAATGGGCTATTGAGAAGACAGCTCAGGAAGGGTGGGAGGCTGGCTGAGTCTGCAAGGAAGACTGACCGAGAAAAGAGATGGGCTAAGGATGGTTATGGCCAAGAAAAGGGTGGCAAGAGGGTGAAGCAGGCCCCTGGAGGAGAGAAGACAAAAACTAGGCACCACAAGTCCCGAGTGACAGACTAATGGTAATCTGATGGACCAGGATGGGAACTCCTGAGGCTTCTGACTGGTGAAGTAACAGGCTGGTGCATTAGGAACCTACTGAACTAAGGGATGCAGCTGCAAACAGGAGAATGTGCTAAAAGGGAACTTATAATTCAGGCATTGATTAAACATATTCCGAAAGAGAACAGAATTGAGAGAATGGGGGACAGGTCTGAGACATTCAGTCCAGGAATACATGTCATCCATCATTTCGGTGGCCTATAGGGTTTATCAGCTGAGCTTGCCACATTCCTGTGAAGTACAGACATCATCATCATCTCCATGACTATATTTAAAGCTCTAGAACACAGAGCAGGGACACCTGTTCAAGGCCACAAAGCTAAGCAGAGTGGCGGCTACTCTCCAGGCTGACTTCCCTGGTTAGTCCTTTGCCCACTGTTCCACTGAAGTGACCTGATGAAAAGCCAGGGAGAGGAAGGGATGTCAGCAAGAGGGAGGTAAGGAAGGAGGAGGGAGAACCGAGGCTATCTGTGCAGCGTGTGATTGCCGGAGCTGAAAACACACCTGTAATTCTAACACTCTCGGGAGGGAGGCAGAAACAGGAGGATTGAGGCCAATTCCAGGTCAACCTGGCCTATGCAGCAAGTTTGAAGCCAGCCAGAGCTACATCACAAGACCTTGTCTGTAGCATGAATCCTAATTGGTCTGAATAATAAAAACCCAGAGTCGATACAGGGGTAAATGCTGAAAGATCTGAGACAAAAGAGCAAGCCACAGCCACCACCTCTTACCTCACCAACTTCTCAGCTTGAAAGAGAGCGATCTCTTGTCTCTTCCCATCTTATACTCTTCTCTCTGCCATATCACTTTCTGTCTTCTCCTCCCTAGTGCTGGGATTAAAGGTGTGAGCCACCACTGCCTGGCTCTGTTTCTCTTTTAGACTGGATCGATCTTGTGTAGCTCAAGGTGGCCTTGAACTCACAGAGGCCGATCTGCCTCTGCTTCCCGAGTGCTGAGATTAAAGGTGTGTGCCATCACTGCCCAACCTCTATGGCTAACTAGTGGCTTAGCTCCGTGATACGGCTGGGCAGAGAGAGGAATATAAGGTGGGAGGAGACAGGAGCTCACTCTCTGAGGCTAAGGAGTTGGCGAGGTAAGAGGTGGTGGCTGTGGCTTGCTCTTTTGTCTCTCTGATTTTTCAGGCCAGCTTTATTTGTTAGATCACACACAAAATCACACACAAAATATCACCAGACTGTTTCAAAACCAGAAGGGCCTGGGGAGATGGCTCAGCTGATAAAGTGTGCCATACAACAAGAGAACCTGAGTTTGATCCCTAGCACTCAAATAAAAGTAGCAATGCCCCTGTACCGGGGAAGCAGAGAAAGGAGGAGCCTTTGGGCTTTCTGGCCGGCCAGTCTAACTATAGGTTCAAAAAGACAGCCAATGTCAACTGCTGGCCTCCATGAGGAGATGCATGCTTGAGCACACCCACATCCACACACACCCACGCCCCAGTCAAAATAAAAAAGAGGGGCTGAGAGGTGGCTCAGCAGTTAGGAGCACTTATTGCTCTTGCAGAAGACCCAGCTCTAGCTTAGTACCCACATGGCCAGCGGGTAACTCCAGCTCCAGACCTGACATCCTCTTCTGGTGTTCATAAGCACTGTACATGTATAGTATATACACATACACACAGGCAAAACAAAAGATTTTTAAAAAGTAGGCTTTAGGCCCAATGTATATCTTTTGTTATTCCATGTCCCTCCCAACTGAGATCCTGAATGTAACAAAGAATATTGTAAAATATACTTCTTTAAAAAAAAAAAAATGGAGAGGAACAAACTAGGCTTAGGGGAAGAGAACTCATCAGGACAAAGAGAGATCCTGCTTTAAAAACATTTTAAAATGCAGATTTAGGAAGAAAAGATTTCCCTTACACATTTGGTGTAATTTGCCCCCATAAACTCATAGGGAATGGCACTATTGGAAGATGGGGCTTTATTGGAGTGGGTGTAGCCTTGTTGGAGGAAGTGTGTCACTGTGGGGGTGGGCTTTGAAGTCTCCTTTGCTCAAGCTTTGCTCAGTGTGATACACAGTTGCTTCTGCTGCCTGGGGATTGAGATGTAGAACTCCCAGCTCCTTCTCCAGCACCATGTCAGCCTGCACGCCGCCATGTCACCTACCATGACAATAATGGACTAAACCTCTGAACTCCAAACTAGCCTCCCCGATTAAATGTTTTCCTTTATGAGAGTTGCCGTGGTCATTGTGTCTCTTCACAGCAATAGAAACCCTAACATTTGGAGAAGGTTGTGTTACTTTGTGGTGTTTTAGCTTTGCACGTGCTAGAAGAGAACTCTCCCACTGAGCTCCAACCACAGCCCTTCACTTTGGAAGAGGAGGGAGTGAACAGGATTGAGTTTAGAGAGAGGTGTTAGGAAAGGACAGTAACGGAAGGTGAGAGTATAAAGCTCAGGTAAGGTGGCTGTGTGTAAGATTGAGTGTTTACTAATTGAACTTAAGAGAGGGGGCTCACTGTTTGGGGGGGCCCCAGGCATGCCTGGGGGATCGGGGTCTGGTGCATGGGCAAGATGTTTGGAGCCCAGTGCCTAGGGTGAGACACTTTGCACAGCCTTGATACAGGGGGGAGGGGCTTGGACCTGCCTCAGCTGAGTGTGCCAGGCTCTGATGACTCCCTATGGGAGACCTTGACTTGGGAAATGTAGGGATGGGGGATGGGTTGGGGGGGAAGACTGGGGAGGTGGGAAGAAGGAAGAGGGGGGAATCTGTGATAGGTATGTAAAGTGAATAAAAATTTTCTTAATAAGAAAAAAAAAGGGAGATGGGGCTCAAACACATCCTCCCAGTCTGGCCCCAAGCGCCCCCTGGCTTTCCCAGTACCTACCTCTCTGCCATGTGATGGTAGAGGGGTCAATGTTGAGGCGGGCGAACTTCCTCACTTCCTCCTCTGTCAGCGTGCTTGGATCAGTCTTATTTATCCCCAGTTTCTAATTGGAGAGAAATGCCATAAGAACAAGAAGGAACAAGGAGCCAGACCCAAACAAAATCATCCCCATAATTAGTAAAGTCCTTGCAAAAAACAAAACCTGGAGTGAACTGTGGGTTAGGTGAAGCCATATCAGCGTGTTTTCTACAAGTGGAAGATAGTGGGGATCTGTGGATACCCTAAAATGATGCTCTGAAAATGGGGTTCAGTCAGCAGTGCACAGTGAACACATGTACTTGCTTCTGCAAGGCTGGTGCCACCCACTGGTGACCCTGACTACTGAGCCCAAGGTGAATGACCAACTGTCACCATGGATGCTTTACTTCATTGGCCTTTTTCTTTTCCTTTTTTCTTTTTGATTTTTCAAGACAGGGTTTCAAGACTGTGTAGCCTTGGCTGTCCTGGAACTCACGCTGTAGACTAGGCTGGCTTCCCACTCAGAGAACCTCCTGCCTCTGCGGGGATTAAAGGCATGCACCAGCACCACCACCTGGCTTCATTGGCCTTTTCAAATGCATGTCCGGAATGAAGTGCCTGTCTAAGTTTCAAAGGAATAATTTTCTATTTCACTTGGAAAAAGGAATTAAAAATTTTAAGTTGGGTGTGGTGGTTCATTCATGCAATCCCAGTTCTTAGGAGACAGAGAGGCAGGAGGATCAGGAGTTTGGGGCTGAGCTATATGAGAAGCTGTCTCAAAAAATAAATAAAGTCAAAGCAACACAAAGCTTTAATGGATTTAATTCTGTAAATAAAATATCCCAAAAAACTGTACTAGAAATATACTTAATGCCAACTAATGGTTATAAATTATATCATAAAGGTGCTTTTTGTTTCTTATTCCCTTAAAAAATGATTAATAGGACAGAAGCAGCTAATAGCACCAGGAAACATATGGGAAAGAATTAAGATGGCTTTTTCAAATACAATGGTTAGTACTGATCGTCCTGCAAAAACAAAAACCAACAAAAACCAAAAACAAAAACAAAAAACCCAATCCAAAACAAACAAACCTGAGTGATGGATAGCCAAGGCTGTCTTCCCATTCTTTAGAACTTTTACAAATGGAAAACATTTCCCTTCAGAAAGGGAAGGCTGCATAAAACCTGACGTGTGAGCTAACTAGGGCTCCCAGGTTCGAAGGCACACCTCCCACCTCACACATGAAGAAACGGAGCCCCAGAGAAGTGGATCATTTGGGCTGGGGACACGGTCAGCAAGCCAAGTGCTTGATGCCAAATCCAACAACTCAATCCCTGGAGGAAGGAGAGAAATGACCTCCGTAAGCTGTCCTTGACCTCCACACACACACACAAAATAAGCAGAAGAAAGGGTTGTAAGGATTCTGTCCTTAATTACGTCATCAGCCTGTGACGGTGTCCCAGCCTAAAAAGCGGTCAGGCCCTCTGTGTGCCCCTTCTCTTCTTCCACTATCTCCTTCCGTACCCCCCCCCTGTAGTCTCTGTCTCTCTGTCTCTGTCTCTCTGTCTCTCTGTCTCTCTGTCTCTGTCTCTCTGTCTCTCTCTCTCTCTCTCTCAATAAAGCTCTAAAAGGTAACTATGTTGCACTGACTTCCGTCCAGCACTTAACCAACAAATGTAAACAAGCTTTCTTAAACTATATGACCTTTAAAAAGGAAAAAAAATATGAGTTATCACTTCCCCCCTTCTTTGGTGTGGGGATTCATCTGTGGACTTCCCTGCGTATGATAATCCTAGTTAACACTCTCTAGAGCAGTGCTTCTCAACCTGTGGGTCTCGACCCCTTTGGGGGTTAACGTATCAGATATCCTGTATATTAGATATTTACATTATGATTCATAACAGTAGCAAACTTACACTCATGAAATAGCAAAGAAATTATTTGTATGGTTGGGGGTCACCACGTCATGAGGAACTGTATTCAAGTTTTTGCAGCATTAGAAAGGTTGGGACCACAGATCTGGAGTTTAATAACCAAAAGAGTATCTGAAAGCCAAGTCAAGTTTCTAGAATGTTCTTTGTCTATTTTTTAAAAGACTTATTTATTTATTTTATGTGCATTGGTGTTTTTTCCTGCATTTGTCTGTGTGAGGATGCCAGAACCCCTGGAATTGGAGTTACAGACAGCTGTGAGCTGCCATGTGGGTGCTGGGTATTGAACCCAGGTCCTCTGGAGGAGCAGCCAGGACTCTTAACTGCTGGGCCATCTCTCCAGTCCAAATGTTCTCTTCTGAAAAAAACCACTACTAACTGGAAACTTACTTTCAGGCGAGAAAGTTGAATTTCTGAAAATTCTCTGACTCCGTTCACTACGGGAACCAGCCGATTGTACAGCGCCTAAGAGGAGAAAACGATACAGCAGAGCGTCAGGCTCGGCCATGAGACTTTGTGTGCATAAATGGACAGAGTGCATTACATTTATAGCCAAACAGACTCTATTGATACTTGAGCGCTAATAGAAACAATCTAGGCTTAAATTCTGTCATTTTAATAAAACACGGTAAAATGGAAATGATGCACATTACGGAGAATTTGCATAAGCCTATCTGGTCTGTACCCTTACAACTTATCAAATACTTATCTGAATTCTGTTTGAAAGGTTCACCAGGGGATCATTATCACTGAAAACCTCAGAACCCTTATGGCAAACCATGCCAGGAAGTAACTCTCTCACCTACGACCTCTGCCTGTGAGGAATAAACTCCCAGAACTCAGTCACTTTCAGCTGTGAGTTGGTTTAACAGCTGTGAGCTGTGAGTTGGACACACTTTCACGCCTATGAAGGCAGAAAGGGCCTCTAAGCTCTTTCACATTGCATGATTGCTGCATGTAATTTCAGTCTCACAAATGGCTGGCTGTGGCTATCACTTAATGGTCCAGCTCTTGCACAGCATGCACGAAGCCCTGGGTTCGAGTCCCAGTACTGGAAGCCCCAAATCCCCCTTCCCCAAAAGTTCAATCCACTTTAGAATGGACCGTAGTGAAAACAAATGATGTACCAAAGATCTTTAAAACTTAAAAGACTCATCTCAAATAACATTTGGCCTATTCATTATATTCACAATTCTCCCAGCTGCTCTGCAGTGATCATCAACCATCTTGAGAACCTGATTGACATGTAGCTCTCTTCCTCTGGAAGTGAGGATATGGATAAAATTCACCAAATGTTGAATACAATTTCAGAACAAATGGGCTGTAAAAGTCTTTCATGAAATCCTCAAGGATGCAAGAACCCACGAGTAAAAGCTCCAAGATGGCTAACAAGGCCACCTCTCACCTTGTCTGTTTGAGTACTCTCATGTAAAATTCTTGTGTCGATGGCCGCAGCCAGCAAGTTATTAGCAGCAGTGATGGCGTGGATGTCCCCAGTCAGGTGAAGATTGAACTAGAAAGGAAATGTCATATCTTTCTATTTGTATCATACAGATAGGACAGTTTTCAAGGACTGCCTGAATTAATAAGTGGAATGCTAATTATCTGTTTTTATCAAGAGCCAAGACAAGATGGCCGACATTAGAAAATCAAGGTCAAGGCCTCCCACTTGATGTTAAAGAACTCTTGAGGTTATCACAGATTCCTCCATCCTCAGGTTAAAGATGACACATTTTAATGGGCTTAATGACTGGTTTCTTCATTTCTAATTATTATTTGTACCACTTCATTATTTAGGAAACTGTACTATATCAAATACACTTGGGAATGAAACAAGACTTTGATAGAAAAAATGAAATAAGAGAAAACATTACTGAAAGCTAGTTTTGTATTAACACATAATTACTGTCTATAGAATCAACACACTCATAATTTGAAAACTTTAATTCTTAAAGTTAATGTATTCAAATTTTACTTATTATCATGTATGTATATGGTGGAGGGAGGGGTGTGGGCATGGCATGGCATGCGTGTGGAGGTCAGAGAACAACTTCACGGAACTGGTCTCCTTTCACCTTTACTTGGGTTCTGAGCTTGAATCAGGGTCTAGGCTTGACTGGCCAGTGCCTTTAAATGCTGAGCCATCTATCTTGTGGGCCCTTGCAAATCTTCAAGGAAAAGTTATTATGGGTTTCACATCTCTAACTTCCAAATCTGAAAATCCAGAGCTTCAAAATCTGTAACATTTTGAATACCTACATGAAGCACAAGTGGAAAGCTCTATCCTACATTTTGTTCGTGACTGAAATTATTAACATTATTACACAAAACCCAGTGTAACCCTATTAATCTCCTTTCAAGATCCTCCAATGGCTGACTATGACCCTTCAAGTCAGACCTAACCTTTTGGCTATGAGGGCTGGCTCATTCATGCCTACTCCTCTGCCTCAGCTTCCTTGGTCTACGTGCCCTGGCCATGTATTCTGGCCAAGTTCAGTGACATCATGTGGTTCCTGAACAGGCAAAGCCCTTTTCTGTCTCCTTATAGAGTTTCTCTGACGACAAATGCCTTACCTCATTTTTCACAAGAGTGGTACTCTTCAATCTAATGCCTTTAATTCCTTGGCCCGTCTAGAACTCAATCTAACATTTCTCCATACAACTCTTGAGTCTCTGATGCCTGTGTATGGAATCTGGTCAATCAATACCCACTATATGGCAGGCATTGTGGTACAAGCTGTGAATACAGATGGAGCAGACACACAGTTTATCCCAGCTTCAAGGGGGCAACCTGCCTGCCTCTGCGTACCCCTACACTGAGCCATGGCGTTGAAGACCCGTGCAGATGAGTAGATGAGCACCATTGCTCTCTCCATATTTGCTAGTTAAACCTCGACCCCTGCTTCCCTGGCATGTTCCTTGTTCTTCATCCTAACTTGGCCTTCAGGCCTTGGATTCTCCTACCTTGTGAAGGAGAATGAGGGACTTTTGGAGTGAAGGAGAATCTTGGGACCATAATTCAGGCAAGGTAGTGAGGACAGAGGAAGGGTAGAACATCCCATGCATGGGAAAAGTCTTAGAATCAAGAGAAAACAGCATACCAGTACAGCTCAGTGGTTACATGCATGCTCAGCGTTCATGAGACCCTACATCCCAGCACCCACTTGGAAGACAGGACGGGCACCTCCAAGGAACTTGATAAGGAGGGGTCGGTCACACAGACTACAAAGTAGGAGCAAAGGCCTGCTATGATCTCTCAGACCACACAGAAGTGAAAGGTAATAGGAAGGAGAGTGTCCTTCTCAGACAAGAGCTTAGGGAGATTTCAGGACTGATCCACGAGGCTGATGCAGAGAGCAGGGGCTGATACAGAGTGGGGCTGATGCAGAGAGCCTGGCTGATGAGAGAGAGAGAGAGAGAGAGAGGTGCTGATGCTGAGAGAGAGCGGTGCTGATACAGAGAGTGGAGCTGAGGTGAACAAGTCCTCACGAGACATGAGGATAAGGGAAGCAAGATGAAGGAAGTGTTCTTGGAGAAATAAGCATCAACGCCATTGAGTCCTTCGGCCCATTTTGTTCTGAGATGATTTTATTTGTGGCTTCAAATCAGTAGAACAAATCATTCATCTCTTTCTGAATTTGGCAGTCTAAGAGATGAATGATGGGACCCAGAACAACACTGTCTTAGCTAAAATAGGCTTGAGTCCACATAGGCTTGGGGACACAGAATCATTTTGGAATTCAGAAAAGCAGTATGGTGTGTGTGCACATGTGTGTGCATGCCTACACATACATACACATATATACATATACTTTTATATTTCATTCATAAAAGGCTCCAACCAGGGACTAGGTTAGCATCCATTTGTTATAGGAAAATATATGTATATCAGTGTAATGTGAATATTTACACCAAGCAGCACACACATATCTATATGTAGCCACCAGTGTCAGGTGTTCAGGTGAGCATCTCACAGCCTTACCTCCTCCATGGGGATGACCTGAGCATATCCACCACCTGCAGCTCCTCCTAGACAAGACAGCAGGTACAGTGAGGTGAGTCCCCAGACTTAGTTACAAGACAGACACACATCTAAGGACACCACTCATACTCAACGGGGAGGCTTGCTAAGGCCCAGAGGTTCTGTCCATCCAAACAAAAATGGCTGCCCATGGGGCGTGGGTGTGTGTGGCTCAGTCTTCCCTTTCATGCCCAAGCTGCTGGAGTTATCTTCAGCACCATGACAGCCAAACAAAACTAAACCAAAAAATACTCACCCGTGAATACCTGAGACGTAAACATGATAGGCTTCAGACAATCCATCTGATGGCTGCTTATCCCTCCCAAGATTAGTTCTTATGCTAAAGATACCAGTCTCCCACAAACATACATCATTTTGCAGTCCACCCTGTTCTCCGGATGTTCTTTCCATGTTATTTGAGTCTCACGACAGCCAGATGAGCCTGGTACTAGAAGCCCTTCCTCACTTGTAGATGTGCCTCAGAGATGTTAAGATTCGCTATAGGTCTTGCAGAGGTGAGAGACACCAGCCATGACTAGAACGCTAGCCTCCCTGCTTTAAGTCTCATGCTCAACCTGCTTCATAAGGCATGGCCCTCCAGGAGGAGTCGGTACTTAATGGGTTAGGAATTATTAATATTTGTAGCAGCGATATAAATAAAATACAGTTAAAAACCCCAAACTGCCAAGAGCACTCAGTAATTGCAGCAATAAGGGCCGAGGAACGACTTGATGATAAATCAACAGAGTAGGAGTCATGAAGAGGAAGTGCCAGACATCAGCTCAGCTAAGCCAGGGAGGAATTTCCTCACAGCTCTTTCTGCACACAGCCAGTTGTCTCCTCTCCAGAGCTCCTTGGCCCTGCATAACAACTCCCACAAGCTGCGACTTGGGGCCTGACCTAAAGAGCTCATATGTGTACAGGAAGAGACCTTTCGCTGTGGCCGGGATGATAAAGCACCAATAAGATGGGCTGAGTTTCAACATCACTTGGCAAAGGAGGTGGGGATGATATAGAAGACTCTGCTGGAGGCAGGAGGCCTGAGCAACAGTGTCAAGGGACCAGCTTCCTGGGGATCCACGGAAGACCTCCCTAATCCTGCAGCAACCTCTGCATGCCTTTATGCACTAGGAGGTTCAACTTGGGGTGACTGCTATGTCCTGAGTGTTTAGGAGATAGAGGAATGACCACGCAGCTCTTTTGCAAACATTTAATTCCATCTTTGTGCCTCATGTTCAGTTTGAACTTTTATTCCCCCAATTTTGCTCTGAAAACTGGCTTAGTTGCTAAAGAAGTACCTTTCACTCCAAAAGTGGGTCCCTGGGAAGGCTGCCTCAGACAGGCGAAGGAGTTGACGTTCAGGTGGGCGGTCAGCGCCTGCACCAGTCCAATGGTGACTGTACTCTTCCCTTCTCCAAGTGGGGTGGGCGTGATCCTGATTTGGGGGTAGAGGGATGAATTTAATGGCATTTCCAAGACAACCTTTATAAAATCAAGCTGGGATTTCAAATCCAAATCCGAGGACGCAGGTAGTGAGCAAAACTCTCCCAGTATACTTGATACAGTAGTTTGTTGGAATGTTCCCGGCAGAGGACATGGGCCATGTTTAAGCTAAAGTCAGAGGCACAAAAGTGAAAGGCTACATGATCAAAATGGAGAGTTACTGGGTAACGGTGTTAATAATGTTCATTTTAGACAGAAGCACAAGAACAGGCTTTAAAATAGTTGGGACCCCAACTTGATGTGGTGTCTTTTGGGGCTATCCTGGCTTTTTCTTTCCAGAGCGATTTCTTTGGAGTAGAGTGGGCAAAGGGACTTTCTCAAAGGTTGCTGAATGAGTGAGGCAAGGCCAGATTCTCAGGATTAGAAGGGATCCTGAAATCCCCACTGGCCTAACCACATTTTCCCAGATGCTCATATCCAGGTCTGATCCTCACCATATCCAACAGGTAGATACAAGCTCATTACTGCCAGGTGACATTGTGTGTGTGTGTGTGTGTGTGTGTGTGTGTGTATACGTGTGTACGTGTGTGTGCACGCACATGAGTGCACATTCCCATGAGATGTTTTAATGATATTGTATTAGATTTTGAATTTCTTAAAAATACAGAATGCTTCACAAATTTGCATGTCATTCTTGCGTAAGGCCAATGCTAATCTTCCCTGCATCATTTCGGTTTTAGTGTATGTGCTGTCAAAGTGAGCATGCCAGGTGACATTTCTAGGAATGTCTCTTGTTCCAAAGGAGACATCTGATTCCCTGTTACTGCCTACATTCTAGGAGGTTCAACTAATCTGGGGCCTGTGGGCTGCACATACCTCAGACTAGTCATGAACTTGGCCCAACACAAAATCATAAACTTATTTTAAGTACTGAGGTTTTAAAAAAACTTTTTCTTGTTTAACTAAATTATGTGCTTTGCAATGATAAATTTTATAGAGGACAACATGGTCAAAAGTACAGGGCTTCAAATGCTAGGTGAGTAAGTCCAGAGTCCATCGCACACCCAGGAGGAACCCCTACATGGAGGAGTTGACTTCCCAGGACACCACACAAAGACATATTTTTGCATGCTCATAATATTGCTGTATTTTGTGATATTTCATTCCCAAGTAAGGTCCCATAGCACCGTTCTACAACATACTTTAATCATCACTAAAATTCCTTAAATTTTCTCTTCAGTGCTTACAACCTCATTTTTTTATGAGTTATATGGTATGAGCCAGGGTGTCTAGGAAACTTGGCCACAACAACTCTAACGACAGAGTTTTCTAACCTACAAAATCTGGTGACGCTCTCACAAGGAGGAAGGCGTGCCTTCAGATACATCTCTGTCCTCAGCTTTCTCAGAACACCCCTGTGACATGATCATTCAGTCATTCATACAGTAAATATTTATTCAGTACTATCATGAGTCAGGGACTGGGCTAGACCCTGGAACACAAAGACGATCATGTCAGACTTTGTGTCTCCCTCCCAGGACTTCTAACTGATGGGAGATACAGATAACTCAGTGATTATAGCAACTGTGATAAACACCAAGAGGAGGAAACAGGGCAGGCGCTGTATTAAGAGCATGTGGAACAAGGTTTTCACTCAACGGACATGTCTTGCAGACCTCATGTCTAAGCTGGGACATGACTGTCGATAAATATCACCTAGATGAAATGCAGAGTGAGCTGAAGACAAGGCATTGCACTCTAGGCTTTCATCTGCTTTAGTGGGTTTTCCTACAGATGGTTACAGTCAACAGTTCAAAGCTCCGAATGGGCAAGATCACTCAGGGCATGTAAGCATACAAGAAAAAGATAAGTAAAGAGCCCATTGGGTACGTTTTCCTTTAAGGAACAGTCAGGAAAGGACCAAGTCAAGAAGGACATATGGAGAAGGCAGCAGGGCTTGACATTGCTTGGAAGGAGGCTAAGAAATACCACGTCTAGAGATGAAGAGCCACCAAGGACTGAATCAGGATGAGGACCAAGAAGAACTGATGAGCTCAGCGACAAAGGGGGCCGCTGCTGACCACCATACAGCAGGGATTTCTGATGGGCCAATTAGATACTACTTGATGAAACAAACCGGAAATGCTCGGGTCACAGGAAGGAGGGCTTATCAGGCCCCTCTCCAACTGTCTAAATAGCACGGCATCAAGGGGAGTCCAAGTGGAGACTGTTACGCAAGGCTCTGAGTCAACGTCATGCTTTTGTAGATGACCTGAGCATATCCACCACCTGCAGCTCCTCCAAGAAAGCAAAGAGCCCACAGACACCACCGTCTTGCAAAAGCTACCTATTTGTTTGTAAAGCTGTGCTTTATGTCACACGGAGGATTCCATTTTCTCTCCCCAGGATATGCTGGCGGAGCTGAGGGAGACACACCCCGTGATGACCTCAAACTTTAGCCAGCCATCCAAGTCTTAATTGGAAACACAGGACTGTTCAGCTCACTGCCAACGAACACAATACAGGAAAATCACAAAGTAGGAAGTATTTATTGGAAGCAATAAAAGGAGAGTGACAATAAAATTTTATTTCACCCCCATCTCTGCATTTGATATCAAAATTTGGTTTAAGTTCTTCCCCATAGCCTTCCTGAGCTCAGATCCCAAATGGTCAAGTGGGTTTCAAAAGGAGTAACTTCCAAACTAAGCTTCCTTTTCTGTTTCTAGGAAGCCTCTTTGTTATGGAAATGGCCGAGAGTTTTTCTCTCAGCATCTCCAAACTCCGGCTGCCTTCCTGGTGCTGAATCTACAACATGTATCATGTGATTTTTATGACTTTTGAGATGACGGTATAATAAGAATTCTGACATGCTAATAGGAGAAGAAAAATGCCCACACTTCTTACGTTGCTGACACCTGTCCAGGGCACACATGAACAACAACAAAAATGTCTGGCAATGCCACGGAGCCTTTTCTTAGTACTGTTTGCTGTTAGTGACAGTGGAGATTTATCACAACATTCTGTGACAACTGGAAAGAGGTCTATTCAAAAGTCAAAGAGATTTCCTACGCAGAGACAAGGGGAAAAGATTTGAAGTACATTTAAAATTGAATTGTGTCAAACAGGATCATGGGCACCAGCTATGCGTGGCCTGACCATGAACTCCCAAATTACATGCACAAACAGCCATAAATATATAGGCATCTTTATGATTTGGAAGGTTTTAAAAGCCCGTTACTATCTAACAATAAATGTGACAGTCCATTTGGTTGTTTTTTCCATTACAGCTGATGGAGGTGAAGAGTTCAAGGCCCTGTTGGCACTCGTTTCTTTTAATGATCGATGTTCTTGGTCACCATTAATACAACTTAAAGAAAACCTCACAGATGTTACTTAAGGTAGGAAGGGAAAGTCTTCCAAAGTCAGTACAGTTGTTTCCAAATTGCACCAAAATAATGGGTTGAAACATTCAAAGAAAGAAATTTAAATTGGGTACTTGGCATTCTGAAAAAACAAAACTAAAATAAAACCAATACAAAGGATCTTCATTTACCTACAGTGTAAGGAAATAAAAGTCTATATTCTCAGAGCAGAGAGCAATTTGGACTTTTAAAAACTGTTCTTTCCAATAAATTCACAGAAATTCTAGAATCTTCTACAGTGTAGTTGGTGCAGAACCAATTCACCAGAGCACATTCAAAAGGCTTGCAGCTGCACTCCATGTCAAGTCTTGACACAAAATTCCTTTTTACTAGTGTAACTGGGAAAAAATGTAAAACTCAAGAGCCCCTAAGAATCCTTTGGTATATTTCCCTGGGTAATTCCCAATACTTTTCATTTTGTCTGGCAAAGCAAATACAGCCCTGTGTAGGTGTAAATATCCTGTGACGGGTAGCTGATGGGAGGCAGATCATTCCCACTGAAGATGAAATCTTACAATCTGAAGAATGGTTCTTTAACAAAAAGGGGGGGTGGGGGTGTTAATCTGTTCTCCATTTGAGTTATTAACAATAGAATTAAAAAAGAATGAAACCTCCACTCTTCCATATTTTCATCCCTTCTGTTGATATGTTTAACTCACATTTACACTTGATTCAAATGTACCATATTGGATTTTTGGCGATTTAGGTTTACCGAAAAAATGTCTTGGGTATCTGAATTCTCTAAAGCCTGGGAGAGTATTTATGTTACAGAGTTCAGAGAAAAAGGCAGGACACAAAATGTTATTTATAGCGTGATCTTTAAAGTCAACAGGATGAGTATAAAGGTAAAATCCTGGGAGGAAATAGAAAAAAAATTGAACACTTCTGAGTAATGTGATAGTTTATTTTCTCCTTATTTTTCTTTAATGCTACATTTTATACACTAAGTCAATATTATTTTCTGAATAAAAAGAGACTTTTTAAAAAAAAGGGGGGGAATATTTCTCCTTTTTGAGGGGTCATTTATATTCTAAAAAAAGTTGCAACAGGCCATGTAATAGCTGATACTATCATTTCCGCTAGCTTTTCATCTGACTAAAAGTAAAAAATGGGAGGTGAATTTTATGTCAAATTTTAGTTTCCGTTTTTAGACTACAATTGTGTGTCTGAGGTCAACCACCCAGCTGCCAGAACTAGTTAACACACGGACAAATATATCATGTATTTTATTCAAAGGAGAATTAACTAAGTAATTTAATTATACAGGATCTCTCTATGCAGCCCTTGAACTCATAATCCACATGTATCTGTCTCCCAAGTACTAAGATTAAAGGCGTGTGCCACCACACCTGGCTCCTGAATTTGTTTGTTCTTATAGAATAAATACAGTGTGGTGTGGGCTCTCTAGAAGCCATAGACTTCTGCCATGGATGTGCTCAGGGCTCAACAATATCACCTTCACGGGTTGTTTTTGCTTTGCTGTGTGGTTTTGAATATAGAAGAAAGGAAGACCCCTTCATTGATGTGGCTTCAAATATTTCTGTGAACTGAGAGGGTTTAATACACAGTCTCAGAGAAAGAACAATTGTTCTTCTGCCGTTTAATCTGTCTTTGTGGGCTCAACTTCAATTTACATTTTTAATAAAGATTTATTTATTTATTATGTACACAATGTTCTGTTTGCACATGTCCCTGCAGGCCATAAGAGGGAGCCAGCTCTTATTACAGATGGTTGTGAGCCACTATGTGGGTGCTGGGAATTGAACTCAGGAATTAAACTCTGAGCCATCTCTTTAGTCCCCAATTTACATTTTCATTTACAACATGACAGGCTAGTTCCATTGAGGTCACAAGTAATCATGTCAGCAATGGGCTAATGTGGAGTAAGGTTTCCCTGAGTGCCAACTGCTGGCTGTAGCATTGTCTAGTCCAGGGCTTCTGAATCCTACTTCACTTGTGAATCCTTTCAACTAAGAAACTTTTGTGTGGTCTCAGGTATGCAAATCAACCATTAGTTAATAATAAATTATAAATTAAAAAACTCAATTCTGCCAGGTGGCGCACACTTTTAATCCCAGTACTTGGGAGGCAGAGCCAGGTGAATCTCTGTGAGTTCGAGGCCAGTTTGGTCTCCAGAGCGAGATCCAGGACAGGCACCAAAACTACAAAGAGAAACCCTGTCTTGAAAAACTACAAAAAACCCAACACCTCAATTCTTTGGCATATATAATTTTACCATTTATTAAAAAGTGAATTTGCATAGTAAGTTGGATATGCAATGGTTTTTACATAAGAATTAGACCTTGGATGAATATTTAAAGGACATAAAGCATCTTCAGTATTTTTCAGAATTGAAAGACATTTTGATTTAATAATCGTCAATGATGAGAATGCTGCTTTGCATATATCTGCCATGTAAGAACAGCAGAAGCATATGTAGGGCCATTGTAGAAACTGATGGAAATTCTGTTCTAATCCCAGCTAAATTCATCTCATTTTTTCTTTACGAAGCCCAAGTCAGCAACTCAAATAGCAATTTTAAAAATCAAACACTCTAACACAATACAACCCAAAGTCACACCTACTTGACCCTTACATGCTACAAATGATGGGAAGAAAACGTTAAGTATCAAAAGTCTCCATTCTCCATAATTAAACCAGTGTATGCCTATCAGAGCAGAACAGTTCACATGTAAAACTGAAAATGTGAGTCTGAGCTTATGTGTTTCAGGAATTTTAATTGGCATTGTGTGGTGTGATGGTAGGCCCAGTGCGAAGTGCACATGTTGTACACTCAAGATGCACGATGGAGCAAGGCTGCGCGACGCCAAAGACACGTCAGGTACATTATGTGCTTTCTGAATTAATTTCTGATGGCTGTGCATTCAGAACCCTTTTACTGTTGTGCTCTCTCCCCCATCCCCCACAACCACCACATTTGATGACTCCAGACTTAAGAAGCTGGATCCAGCGTGTGGCCGGTGGCCAGGCCTTAATGGCTTAACTCCCACGTTGGGGACTTGATAACAGTATCATCATAGCTTTTGTTTAAGATGTGTCAACTCTGTTCTTAGCTCAAGGTGGGGCCACGTCTAAATCTCGGCTTTATTTCTAAAATGGACAAGCCCCAGATGGAGTATATCTCAGCCACTTCATGAGGGGAAAACAAAATGCTTCATGAATCTTCCTTTATTATCAGAGAACACATTTCTCCTCAGATCCTTGGATCTTATCCTAAAGGGTCTGGAGATTAAACCCAAGGCCTCACATAGGCTAAGCAAGCAGCTCTATAACTGAGTGACAACTCCCATCCCAAATCTTCTGAACTAGACTTCAGTGAGAAAACTCAGTAAAAATCACCAAGACTATGCAAGGCCTGGAGAAGGGAAGCAAATCCATGTAGCAGATGCATTATTTTTAATTATTTTCTCTAAAGGTGTGTGTCTGTTCCCTTAGGGAGCTCCCCTACTTCAAGTGCAGGTGTGTACCCCCTTTCCCAGCTCTGAGATGCTTTTAAATACCTCAGTGTCCAAAAACATGCTTACTCATCGCAAGCTTGCATCAGGCATACTTGCCTAAAAGCAACCTTGACTACAAGATGCTCCAAACTCAGACGCAGGAGTGGAGGAATGGCCACGCCCCACTGCCTCTCCTTTCAGAGGCAGGGCCTACAGAGTACCTGCAGAGAGGAGCAATATCTCTAAACTCAGGTATAAGGACATAAGGGTTGGGCTCTAAGATTAGAAAGCAACTTGGGGAGTACTAATAATGCTGGCAGCCTGAGGGGCAACATGTAAGCCACAGACCATGGAGGTGCTATACCAAGTTATTTGAAAAAAGAAAAACTGTCTTGGACAAGTACAAACTTGTCATTATTCCATAAACAAGATAGGATAATAAATATTCACATAGCTCTTGCACTGTATTAACCACCATAGGCAATCTAAGAACGGCTTAATGTTTATAAAATGATATGTGCAAATTATATACAAATGCTATGACACTTTACAAGAGGGGCTGGGACTTCATGTTTTGGCATCCCCGGGAACCTGGAACCAATCCCCTGCAGATACTACAAATACAAATGTTCACTACAAATGATTTCTCCTCTAGAGAAGCTTCCTAAGGAGACAAATGCACAAATGTGGATGTCCAAAGCTAATCATTTTAGCACGGTTTACAGCGATCTCAAACTTGAAAACACTGGAAATGTCCATCAACTCTGGACCCTCCCTGTCCCATTGTCAAGCCATTTTCTCACCTCAGTACACTAGAAGAATTAGAAACACTCTATACTAGTGATGGTGAGGCATCTTAACACCTATGCCCCACTGAGAACAAGGAGCTGGAGGCACTGGAAAAAAATTCAGATACACAATAGAATGCTTATCTCATGGCCACGAAAACACTAATGTGTACTAGCTCATCCCAGAAGTGTGCCACTGAGCACATATGGTATGATTTCACTTAAGGAAGGACCAATCAGTGTGAGACCACCTTGACCTGAGGAACTGTTTCCCCAGGGTGGTAGAATTTGTGGTATTTTATTCTCTTGTTTATTTTCAGTATTAAAAAAAATTCCTATAGTTTATTTTTATAGCTGTCTTAGTTTGTCTTTTATTGCTTTGATAAAACACCATGAGACCAAAAGCAAGTTAGGGAGCAAAGGGTTACTTCATTTTACAACTCTGAGATCACAGGCCATCATTGAGGAAGCCAGGGCAGGAACTCAAGGCAGGAACCTGAAGACAGGAAGTGAAGCAAAGACCCTGAACAAATGCTGCTTACTGGCTTGTTCAGGACTGCCTGGCTCAGGGGTGGCACCTATAGTGGCATAAACCCACCCATAGCGGATATACCCGCCCATATCAACCATCCATCAAAAAAAAAAAAAAAAAAAAAATGGTCCACAGACTTGCATACAGGCCAATATGATGGGGGCATTTTCTCAATGGAGAATCCCTCTTTTTAGATGACCCTAGCTTGTGTCAAACTGACAAATAACCAAAACAAAAATACAAACAAACAATTCCTCAAAGCCAACCAGGTCAACAACCAACAAAAAGAAAGCAGAAGGCTATCACACGGATAAGTAAGTAAACATAAGTTAACTAGGAGTCAAGTCCACAGCTAAGAAATGCCTCTGCCTGAGACGGAAATGGATTTTGTACCAAGCTTCATCCCATCCATCCATCCATCCATCATATCTATCTATCTATCTATCTATCTACCCTCCCACCTACTTGCCCACCTACCTATCATAGGCAAGTCAACTGCACAAAATTGCAAAACTACACAAGAACTTATGTTCTTGATGTTCTCTATTGAATAAATAGTTCAAATCCCTGATTGTCTAGTTCAGCTAGCAAATATATTTTTAAAAGAAAACAACAACTGCCCCTTTTCATGAAAAGTACCGATTTATTTTTCATATAATAGTCAATGCAGTTGAAAATGGCCCAATCTTAGTTTGAAATGTAATGAGGTTGTGTAAGGTCCACATGAAAACGAACCCTCAAGGACACTAACAAGAGCGTGTACATTTCACGATGTACTTTAAAATATTATTTGAAAGTAGAATACGCAGCAGTACACTTCTCAAAGCCCTTACTCGGTCCAAAATTATGTGCTTCTAATTGCTATTTTGATTTTTTTTTTATCATGGAAAATGGAATTAATTGTCCAGGACAGCTGGGAATGGTCATGCATGCCATGCAGCACTTAGAAGATGGAGAGGCAGGAGGATGAAGGGTTCAAGGGAACCCTGGGCTACATAACATAGGACTTGGGAGAGAAGCCCAGAGAGCAGTATTCAGTATAGGGTAAGAAAAGAAAGCCCTGGGGGGGGGGCTAGGAGTGTAGCTCAGTGGTACAGCACTTGCTGAGCTTAGCATATTCTCCAGCAAGGTCAAAAGAAGCCACCCACTTCTGTGGTTTTTTTTTTGTTTTTGTTTTTTTTCCGAGACTGTGTAGCTTTGCGCCTTTCCTGGAACTCGCTTCGGAGACCAGGCTGGCCTCGAACTCACAGAGATCCGCCCCTGGCTCTGCCTTCCGAGTGCTGGGATTAAAGGCATGCGCCACCACCACCCAGCCCTACTTCTGTTTTGATTGGTGGTGTATGTAGTTCAGTGGTAGAGCCCTTGCCTATAGCATGATGGATTCTGGGTTGAGCCCCAGCGTCTCCAATTTAAAAAATAAATTAAAAAAATCAAACAGCCAAATTAGATGCTTGTTCCTCTAGATACAGAATAGAGATTCATCTGCGCGGCCTGGGGGTGAGGAGCCTTCCCTTGTGGCAAACGGAGGCTTATCGATTGGAACACAAAGGGACAAGGACAAAACTGAGAAACAATGCCCTGAAAGGGCAGGCGGACAGAGACAAATAGGGAAGACAGTTCTAGAAACATGTCTCAGTGGAGTCATTTTGTAGTGGAGGCTTACCCGGCAACCAAGATGTATTTTCCATCTTTCTGATCCTTTAACCTCTCCAGCAGGGACAGACGGACTTTGGCTTTGCTCTTGCCGTAGATTTCAATTTCATCTGCAAGCAATCCTATCTCCTTGGCAAGGACGTCCACGGCTTTTGGAGTCTGTCCTCTTGAAATCTCAATATCACTGCAGGGAAAGAAAGAAGCATGAAGGAGGCCATCGCCTCAGCTTAGGTGGTCGATGCTGGAGGGAAAAGCATCCATGCGCCCCGCCAACCATTAAATCAACCCAATTGCTTTGCGGTCCCTTTTCCCAGGCAGAATTAAACACAACTGCTAACAATTAAGATGCATGAGAAAGTGACTTTTCCCTCCCTTTCTTTTGGAGATATTATTACAGAACACTTACCAACATCCTAGAATGGTGTCAGGCACAAAGATACCCAACCCCCCAACCACCGTGTCACATGGAGAGAGCAATTGTGTGTTTTGCATCCCATCAAAGAGCACAAATCTCCCTGAGGCTGGGGAGGATCGAAAGGCCACCGCCATGATGCTCTCCCACCTGGCTAGCCAAAGCATCTCTTGGCTATTCAGAAATATGGCAACACCATTTTGTTTTATCTCCTTCCATACTTTCTCTCTTTCCCATTTCCAGTCCAAAAATAATATTTCAAAATATTTTATTAATCACGTAATAGCTCGTGAAAGGATACAGTAGCCAAAACTCAATCTCAGACTGAGAAGAGTCAGGACCTTCATCTGAAGGGTGGCTGGGCACCAGACTTCACTACGAGGTGAGCAAACAGTTGTTGATGTTACAGGGGCTCTCAGCACCAATGTGTGTACTGCGGATCACAGAGAACACTGCTGTGGCCGATACGCCCAGACATCTCTCTTATTTGGGGCCAGCCTGTCTGAACATCTCTTTAAGAGGCACACTGATGGCACTTATTTCCGGAGCCTTGAGCACCATACATAAGAGGCCAACCACTCCCTGGCAGTCCCCGGGGCACAGTGGTCTTGGAGGGAAGCAGGAGACCCCCGTCACCACTAAAGGTGACTCGGCTGCAACTGTTTGCTGTTGCTGCTGCTGACAATCTGCTCAGCCTCCATACGATGCTACAATTCTCTTTAGACAAGAGGACCAGGGCAGTCTGACCTTGGTATAGGTGATAACAGTAAACGAACCCCATCCTCACTGCTCCAGAGGGTACCAGGGAAGCTGGGAGAAGAGAGTGATGTCTCAGGCCAGTGTAGGCTGAACTCTTGGCTCCCTGTCAGGCAATCCCCAGGTCACGGGCATAGACCTTTCCATCTCTCTTGTCACCTACCCTGAGCTTCTGGAATCTTTTTTTTTTTTTTTTTTTGCCGGCGCTGAGGACCGAACCCAGGGCCTAGCGCTCTACCACTGAGCTAAATCCCCAACCCCGTGGAATCTTCTTTTATCTTGTCTTCCTAGCTGTTGCATTTCCCTTTGGTCATCCTGAAAACGGAGCAGCTAAATCTTGGAGATTTTCCATGTCTCCCCCTCTATTCCTGGAAGCACCACAGCGACATCAATTTTGATTTTGTTTGTTTGGTTGGGGACCTGGGTGATCTTAAAACTCTCAGTCTTCCTGCTTTATTGTCTCATATGCTGGAATTACAGGCTCGTTTCAATTTTTTAGTGATTTATAAACTATACAGTCTGCCTTCCTTTTGCCAGTGGCTCTAGAAATCACATTTGGCTAAATAACTAAAGCACCCCTCCCTAAGTAGAATCCACTTTGGAAGATTTTGGTGCACAATTAAATGGAATCTATTTTAATAATAATATTATTATTAGCTTTCTGCAAGTACACTATATCGGTGTGCTTATAAAAACCAATCAAAAAAGAAGATTGATTGTACCATGGTAGGGATAAAGTTATAAAGAATAGCATTCTTCCTAGGAATTTGTGCTAATGCCTCAAAGCAAGCATATCTATGATATAGAGCCTATTGTGAAGATAAAAGCAATCTCCTGGGTATGCTTAACCAGTAGACAACTGACTACTGAAGAGAAAAGAGGTCAATTCTGAAAGTCACTGGTACCTGGGTGTGGTCGCACATGCCTATGATTCCAGTACTTGAGAGCCCGAGATAGTAGGGTTACCTCAAGTTTACGATTAACCTGGCCTACAGTAATTCATTCACTTCTCCTCACCACCTCCCCAGAAGAATTCACAACCAAGTGAAAAACTTAGCCAGTTATTGGAGGTTTTAGCTACTCAGCACTCTGTATATTCCAGCATTGCTGGATGGGATGACCTAGGGCTCAGGGAGCATGAGCCTGTATAAGTTTGTGTGGCCAACTCACTAGGATGAGGGGGTCAACGGTGACCCTGGTTCAGATGCCATATCACACTGACCATTCCAAATTACACACTAAGACTACAGCCTGTAGTTTGTATTTCAAAATTGTACAAAGAGACTATGTAACTCAGGTCCATTAAGATGCTGGGGAAAACACCCAACCTGATCGCCATGATGTCTTAGGGGACAATCCTGAAGAAAGCTGAATGCAGCTCCCATGTGAATGTAGTTACCTTGTTGGGTCATTTCCCCTAAGACTAGAAAAATATCTGCCTGTTGCACTAAGTTGCTCCATATCCTGGGTGTTACAAGTCCTGCTCAACACTTGCCAAATGCTGCATGACCTATATTCTGTCAAACATAAAGACAACGTTTTCTGCTCAATGAACAAAAACAGTTCATATGCGTCCATTTAATAAAGGACACACCACTAAGATGTAATGAAATGATATGCAATCTTAATATTGATAGAATAGGGTAAGCATGTTCATGATTTAATCAGGAAGGACTTGTGGTAAAAATGGTGGCTCAGTTAGTGATTAGAGGAAATTATCTACCACCAAAATCCAAATTCTGGGGCTCGTGATGTAGCTCAGCACTGCTTAGTATGCACGAAGTCCTGGGTTTCATCCCCAACACCCAAGCATTTCGTAAAACTGGGAAGTACACGAGTATAATCCCAGTACTTGGGGGATGGAGACAAGGGGATCAGAAGTTCACATTATCCTTGGCTACCCAGTGAGTTCCAGATCAGCCTGGACTCCATGAGACCATGTTTCACACGAACAAAGACTCAGAAGCCTTGGGTTATGCCTCCTATGTGACTGACTAGAGCCTGGCGTCACTCGAGTGAGCCGCCATCAGTACAAGCTAAGCGCTGTGTCACCGACCTGGGTACAGGGGAGAGAGGCTGCAGTTTCAAGCAGTGGAGTCTCCACCTCCGATGCTGCTGCTCCCGGAGCCATCTCCTGCCACTGCTGACCATGTTCTTCAGGAGAGAGAGAGGGAAAAAAAGACCAGATAGAAGTCAGGGCGACAGGCCACTCACATAAACTCCAGGAATACCGTGAAGGGGTTCCAAAGCCAAAGGAATCATAAAGCAAGATACTTACCATAGAATATAAGCAATAATGTGATTGACAATTGACATGCAACTAGCCTTGCAGATGGGCTTGTAGATATATACACTGTTAAAATAGTTTAACTATCCACACAAAAGACATCAAGATACAATTATTTTGTATGGATTTTTTTTTCCAAGTTTTATTTGTGTGTTTGTTTGTTTGTTTGTTTTTTTCCTGTGTAGCTTTGAGTCTTTCCTGGAAGTCACTCTGTAGCTCAGGCTGGCCTTGAACTCACAGAGATCCACCTGGCTCTGCCTCCTGAGTGCTGGGATTAAAGGCATGAGCCACCACCACCCGGCATTAAAAGTTTTATTTGTGTGTGTATATGTGTTTATATATAGAGGCCAGAGGCTAAAATCAGGCACAGTTTCTTCTATTGTTCTACAACTTACGTTTTTATAGTTAATTCATTAATTTTTATTATATGTGTATGGGTGTTTTCCCTACATATATCCTCTATGCACCATTTGTACAGAATGCCTGTGGAGGCCAGAAAAGGGTATTGGATCCCATGGAAATGGAGCTACAGATGGATGTGAGCTGCCATTTGAGTGCTGGGAATTAAACCCAGGTCCTCAGTAAGAGCAGCCACTTAGGCTGTTAACCTAAGGCTCTTAACCACTGAGCCACCTCTCCAGCCCTACCACCTTAGTTAAGAGACATGATCTTCCTGAACCTGGAATTATACCGTCTTCCCAGCCAGTCTCAGATAGTCTCCTGCCTCTGTCTCAAAAGTGCTAGAATTACAGGCTCACAACACTGTCCGCAGCTTGTCCCCAGTATGTTGGGGATCAAACTCAGGCCACTCGGCTTATGGACCAAGCACTGGATTGACTGAACTCTCTCTCTCTACCCCTTGGATGGCTTCTTCATCTCAGTTAGAAAAGAAAAGATGAAGACAACAGAAGCTGGCATGAAAGATGAGCTTGGATGCCCAGCTCCCAAAACGTGTGATGCCATTCCAAATACAATCCTTCTGCAGTCAGTTGAAACGAACATGGAAACCGAATTACTCAGCAGTGATACATGTGCATCAAAATGCATGTGAAATTAAGATAAACAGATGTAGCCCTGCAGGCTCTGGCATCCTCAGAATGCTCACTAGACATGGTCAAGAGCTGGGGACTTCAGGGATTAGGGTACACAGATGATGCTGGCTTGAAAAGATGTCTACAAACTTTTCAATAGCCCGGTGTGTCTTCCTTCTAAAAGGGCCAGGGGATTTGCTTCTAACAAAAGCAAAAAGTGGCAACATGTGGTTTCAGAAAACACATCCTTTGCTCTGTTTGGGGGTCACTCACAGTGGGCAAAGTTAGCGGCAGCAATGCAGACAGCCCTATGGAGAGGTCCACATCATGAGGAATAAAAGCACCTACTCAACAGCCAATAAGGAGCTCAGGGTCACATGTTAAAGCCATGTGTGGCTGTGCTATTTTGGAAGTGAATTCTCAACCCTCAACCAAGCCCTGGATGACATCTTGATTTCAACCACATGACAGGCTTGAAGCTAGAGCCACACACCTAGCCAGCTCCCAGGTCTCTGACATGGGAAAGCTATGAGACAATATCCCCCTTCTGAGTTGCTACATTTGGGACGTGATGCATGACACAGACAGTACTTCCGGTATCCGCCATGCACACATCATGTGACAGTAGACAAGTAGAAAGCTCCTGTGAGTCCTCATATCAGGTGGTCTTGACTCTAGGTGTGTGAAGTGTCTAAAACTGTACCTGATAGGCAGGAACACTTGGAAAACACTAGCAACTACTAACAAGACACCCAAACTCAAATGGCCATGTCAAACAAACCTGTATCCGCAGAGCTGCAGCAAGGAGCCTCAGGTTCTCTTCTGCAATGAGTCCGTCCACCGGGACCCCAGGAGAGCCACCTCTCAACTTCCCTGCGAAAACATCGAATAGGAAATGGCTCACAGCATATTGTCACTTATAAACAACTGCTCTTTGTGAAAAATCCAGCACACCGAATCATGGTGCCCAAGGAAGCTGGGAGATCAGGGAATGTCTATAGGCAAGTGACCTCTGGTACAGTCTTGAGGCTCTCAGTGAGGGTTCTTTTGTATTTTATATCAGAGGGATGTTGATGTCCACTTAAGTTGTTAACCAGGGATAAATGGAGGCAGGGTTTAACAAAGCACACTGCTTGGGCGATATCTCACAATGAAGGACATAGAAACAATCTAGGCAGTCTCTTCAAGCACCCCAAGTGTCATACAAAAACAAATATTTAATTAGCTGGATGTGGCCCTGTAAACCCAGTCCTTGGAAAGCGGAGGCAGAAGAATAGACAGTTTGAAGCTATCCTAGGCTCATAGCAAAGTCTGGGCTACATGGCGTTATCCTTTCCCAAGAACATAACTAAAAAATCAACAGAGATATAAATATAACAGTTACTTAAGACAATGCTAGTTGGGTCTGGTAGCCTGTAATCCTAGTTACTCACGAGACTGAGGCAGGATTACGTACTGCAAGTTCAGGACCAGTCCAGGGAAGATAGAGTTTGTCTCAAAATTAAAAAGCAAAAGGACTGGAGATACAGCTCAGTGGTAGAGTGCTTGCTTAGCATGCTTGAGGCCCTGGGTTCAATGCCCAGCATCCCTGTCCTTCCCTGACCCAGAGACAATTCACAATATTCATGGTAGAGGCGACGAAGCCTGTAGCAGACCCCAGACCTGTATCTGACTGACACCTACACCTCTGAACCAGCCTGGCTTTGGGTTGTTAGTTGCTAAGGGTAAAATCAACCTCTTAGAATTGTGTGGAATGAAACGTGACATGGTCCATGAAGTATGTGCTCTCGAGGATGCTCATTTTAACTATCAGACGTACTTGCTAGCTAACATTTGGGTTTCTGGTACAGTGGAGCTTCATCTGCCTACAGGAACTTGTAACCTTTACTGTAGAACACCAGAGAAACAAATGGAAGTGAGTTTACTTATGAACACAAGGCACAAACAGGAGGAAAAAACACCTAGAGGATAAACCTAAAATCTGTGAAGAGAGCAAGCTTCCTTTGGTCATTAAAAAAAAAAAAAAAAAAAAAAAAAAACTTATTGTCAATTTATCTATGTAAAAAACATTCAATTCAAATACAATCAGGTGTAGTGAATAGCAAGCAATATGACAGAATCAGAAGACATACATACAACCTGCAGATTATATTCATATTTTCAAAGTAATCACTTGGAGTCTTGTTTTGTTTTTGTTTTGAGACAGGGCCTCACCAGGTAGCCCTGACTGACCTGGAACTCACTATATGTACAAGCTAGCCTCAAATTCACAGAGATTTGCCTGCCTTTACCTCCCAAGTTCTGAGACTGAAAGCCTGTTCCACTATTCCCAGCATAACTGTGGCGTTTCTTCCAGTGTGTATGTCTATGTGTCCACACGTGAGTGTATTTATGTGTATGCTCAGGCACACATGAACCAGAGGCTGGGCTTTGGTGTCAAGTGTCTTCCTCAATCACTGTTTATGGAGGAAGGATGTACTGCTGGATCTGGAGCTCACTAACTGCTAGGCTAGCTGGCCAGCTTGCTGCTGGGATCCTCTGGCTCTGCCTCCAGAGCTGTGCTGCTGCTGTGTCCACTGGCTTTCCGTAGGCGATACAGATCTGAACCCTGGTCCTGAGGCTTTTGTGGCAAATGCTTTATCCAATGAGTCACCTCCCCAGATCCATAGATTCGTTTTTTTTTTCCTTTTTTCTTTTTTAAATTATCAAAAGAAAATGCCTGCAATGGAAATAGGAGCTAATTTGCATCAAAAACTACTATGGTTCAGGATATTAACTTTAGGGATTATCTGGTGCTACTCAGGGTCTGGGGTGTCCCGAAATGCCCACATGGAAAGGGCTGTGTCAGTCTATGGCTCTACTGGATGTGTTGGCATTTTAGGAAGGTGGTACCTAGTGGGAGGAAGCTGGGTCACTGGGGTTATGCCCTGGAGACTCCAGATCCTCCCATTTCCTGTTTGTTTCCCTGTCATTGGTACCATTCTGCCTGAAGCAACAGGGCTTGGTAATCCTGGCATGAACTCCTGGAAACCATGAGCCGAAACAGACTTTCTTCCTTGTCAGTTGATTTTTTTTCTCAATAATTCCCACAGTAGTAGAAAGCTGACAGACATCCCTGATTTTCAAATTTGGGGAGCATCCCTAAGAATTCCACTTTCTCCTCTTTTAGTTAGCAATTATAAAACTTACTAAAAGAAAACACACATGTAAAATGCTTTGACCTGTACCCTCTCTTAGAGGGGAAAAAAATGCAATGCTTTTAAATTAAATAATTTTCCTCTGTTTCTGGACCACTCAACTCTTAAATTATCCACTCTGCTGACAGTCCTTTGCAAGAAATTGCACAAAACACTTAAGAGTATGTGTTTCATGATGTTTTATTGTCAAATGCATTAAGGGTGTTGGAAAACCATATCCCCCATGTATAGTTTAAAGATTAGCAATGCTTCGGCTCTATAAATCACATCTAGGCAGGGGACAAGAGTCAAAGGATGGGAGAGATTTGTTTTGCTTTGTTTTAACCACTAGAGACCTGCTCTTCCAATCCTGTCCAACTACTATGGATAAGAAAAGCGTACTGCTTGTTCTCCTGTCTTTAAGCAATGGACAATTAAGACAGCTACATTCCAGGGGCTGGTATCCATTTGTAAATGCATGTTCCCAGAACATAAGGGTCACAGCTGCACGGTAAAGAATTCTTATCACTTTAGGCTCTTGCACAACACAGGGCTCAGGAGGAGAGAGGCTATGCTGTAGTTTTGAAAAGCTACAGGAAAAGCTGCTATGTCCAAACCAGCTCGTTAATGACTTTCAGGCATGATGAACAGTGTGAAGAGCAGGTATATGCAAAACAAAACACCTTCCTTCCAGCCATAACGGCAGCTGTTGGCAGGGAACTAAATCTAGGAGAATACAATGCCACGATTGGACCAGACGTCATGAGGAGTTCATGGAAGGCCGCAGCAAGAATGGATAGAGTGACGGAGTCGAGGGAGCTGTCACTCTAAAGCTAACAGAAGCCTGTGACCAGTCAAGCCTTTGCTTCGGCAGGGACCCGGCTCTAACCGTAATTTACACTCAATTAATGACACTCAATAAATACCAAAAGATGCAGCTAAAGCTGTAGGTGTCAGGGCACCAGATCTGCTCACAAAAGCTGGGCAAGTTGACTATGTTCACACACAGGGCTGACCTTAGCCTTTTAGGCACAGTGAGTGGACAAAGGCTTGCCATCTAATTCACACATACTAGACAAGTGAGTTATTGCTAAGTCGCAACAGGGCTCTTCACAAGCTCACACACACACACACACACACACACACACACACACACACACACACACACACTTTGCAAGAGTCTTACAGAGACCAGCAGCTCTCTTCTGGAAGTGGGTGTCTAAATTTCAGCACTGCTTGGGGTATCATTTGCTTTTCCTTCTATCAGATTCAGATAAAACTTTTTTTTTTAATGGAAAAGTTTATGATAGGGTCAGAGGAGACTTTTATTTGATTCTGTGTACTTATTTATCGGGCAGATTTGCTTTTATAAATTTTGCATTCTTTCTGGAGTAGGGATAAACATCGAGCCGGAATGGACTGCAGAGACTTTGAAACCATGAACATGGAGGGGCTCAGTGAAGCAGGAATTCATTCTCAGTGCATTTTAATGCCAATGATACTTGAGAAAGGAAAGCACTGTTTCAGCACCCTCAGGTGTGAAGGAAGGACTCCTCCTGGAAGCTGTCACCAGGCTGGGGGTATCCATGCCTGCAGCAGGGCCTGTCCCAAAGCAAGGATGGATCTTTCCACTTCCCACCAAACACTCCCATTTAACTCACGGCTTCTCCCGGGCAAGTCACTTTAAAAGATGGAGTCCCATTTATAATGTTTTAAAATGATGAGAACCAAAATATGTGCAGAAAGAAAAGTCAAGGCTTAAGTGTTATGCTGCTACCCACAAAAGTCAGAGCAGCCCCTTCCTGGAGTATCCTGGGATGTGTGACAGACCACAAGGTTAAGACAGCCTTCCTCCCTCACGGCTCCCCCACCTCAGGACCTGGCTTTGACGCAGTGGCAGCCGGTGGACTACCTTTCTATTACAAACCTATGAATCCACAGACAACTCTTTCAGGGTTTTGCTCTCTAGGACGGCAAGCTACTCCAAAGCCAGAAGAGCTGAAAACTGGGAATTATTACAGATAATCCTTAAACAAAACACTGAGTTGTCGTTAGTTTTTCCAGTTCCATACACTAAATTTGTGAAATGGTGACACACAGTGCAGGAGCCAGAGGGGAGCCTCTAGTGAAAATTTATGAGGTGAGGGTGTCCTCGAGAGCGGTCACCATCATTTCAACCATTTGGATCCCACTATCAAATCACAGAATGTGAGTTATAAAAGATGAAAATAATGTAAACATTAGAATTAACTTATCTAACTTTGCAACCTCTAAGACCAAATTAAGGAGGAATTAAGACACTACATGCATAAGACACTAAATGGCTTTTTTTTTCTTTTGAGAAGCTCTCGTGTATCCAAGGCTGGGCTCAGACTTCTGGTCCTCTGCCTCCACCTCCCTAGGGCTGGGATTCCACATCAGATGTTATGCCAAGGTGGGGATCGAATCCAGGGCCCTGTGTGTGCTAGGCAAGAACTCTACAAACTGAACTACATCCCTAGCCCAGGCTTAAATCCTTTCAAAGGTAACCAACCAACTGAACATAGTGAGAATGAATTGAACTAGAAAATTGGCAGTATATCTCAGGGATAGATCTAGGAGAGGAGGAGAGCCGGGTAATACAGACATGGATCTCAGAGTAGAGCAGATATCTCATGGACAGATGTGGGGGTGGGGAGTGGAGGACCAGGCAATACAGACATAGAGCAAAGCTCAAGAGTTAGAAGGAAGCATCTCATCTTATTCCAAATACAAAGGATGATTAAATCCCAGGTCTGGCCCAAGTTCACTGAAGCTGCCATCATACTCCTTCAGAAGTATGATGTACCAGAAGTAGTCTCCCGGCCTTCTTCCTCCCCTGGGCATAACTTCCAAGAAAACACATACACCCTGCTGCTGTGACGTCAGTCCTGTGCGTGCTGGAAATTTGGCGGAGGGAGAGGGGTGCAGAGCGTGAACCAATATTCACTAGTAGCTAGTAGGAGAAAGGCACTGCACCTGAGTTAGCCTGTCATTTACTTGGCCCAGCCTCGTCCCCCATTCCTATTGATCCCCAAGAAAACAGAGGATTGGAAAGCTGAAGTGATTTCCTCCGAGCCACATGGCCAAAAGACAGTATAAAGAAGAGCTTAAGAAAAAAAAATTAGGGTGTGCATGTTTGTGGGGGGTGGGCAGGTGGAGTGAGAGATGGCTTGGAGGTTAAGAGCATGTACTGCTCTGAGAGAGGACGGCAGATTGATGGTTCCCAATACCCACAGTGGATGATTCACAACCACCTGTCATTCCGGCTCCAGGGGGCATCCAAATTCTCATACTTCCGGGAGCACCCACATACTCTCTCTCATACACACAATGAAAGAGAAATAAACAAAAGCAATTCTGAAGAAAAGGGTCAAAGAACTAAGTCCGATATGTGGTACATCCCAGTAACCTCAGCCCCAAGAGGCTGAGGCAGGAGGATGGAGAGTTCAAAGTGGGCCTCAGCTAAACAATGAGACGCTGTCTCGAAAACAAAACCATAACACCTCACACCAGTGAAATAAGTGTCTCCTCTTTGAATGACATAACTCCAGATCCATGTGTGCCTTTTCCACTACAGCAAACTGTCTCCCTTCAGGGCCATGGAAGGGAAAGCCCAAGGTCCCTCTGGAAAACCTGGTTTATTACCCCGAGTCCTGGGAGACAGCTCAGGACCTTTTCTCTCACGCCACACTAGACACCACATTTTACGCGTGAGAGGACTCTGCAAACTTGAGGAAAACACAGAGATGTTGTTGTTTGACCTTGTTCTCTGGAGCCAAGACTGAAGACCAGATTCTCTGTCTGTTCAGTACAGCCGTTCCCATATCTTACAATGTGGTGTACAAAATGGCTGTACGGAGGGCAAATTCTGTTCTTTAGCTCCGAAATTACAGCATTTCTTCCTTTAAAAATATTTCTTAAAAGCCGGGCGGTGGTGGCACACATCTTTAATTCCAGCACTTGGGAGGCAGAGACAAGTAATAAATAAAGCAGTTGACCTTATAGCCAGAACCCAGAATTTCTGTGTCTAAATTCCACATATTCAGTTCATGTAATAGGGAATGAAAGACCTGGATAGTCAGGTCTAACTGTTCTCGGAGCACAGCTTCAGGGACATCAACCATCAGGAAACTCTCCCCTAGGATTAGGTATCAATTAACGCCTCTGCAGAGTCACGGCACATAACCTCCCAGAGCCTGTCTACCCGGGGCATCAGGGCAGAGCTGCATGATCAGGATGAGGATGAAAATCTCACAAAGAGCCTCACCTTTACCCAGCCAGTGTATTAAAACAAATCTGACCTTGAGTTTAAACAAAAGTACTCCTCTCTTTAAGAATGATTCCAAAACAATCTACTCATTTGTTTCAAGTGGCAAGATTACAAAGAAAGAGCAGGAGGGAAGGGACCTTTTTACAACTTCCTCATGGGTTAAAGTCTCCATAGTCATCCAGGTCACTACATGAGAACTTCTGACCATTTAGAATGTGCTACAACCATGAGCAGCACTTGAAAATGGCCGTGCATCGTATCCGCATACTGTCCTGTCAGCCCTGCGTGTGAGCAGGACAAGCTAGCTCCAGGAAGCATCTCTATTGCAGCCACAGTACAGGTCTGGGGCGGTGCTCACGCGCTGGTGGTCAACACTCAGCCTCTACCGAGTGCCCGCTATGGGACCAGGCACTATCTCGTTCATGTGACATTCCAAAACCAACAAGAAAAGGATTACAGAGGGACCAGAAAAATTTAAAATAAACTAGCTGCAATTATTCTACTTACAGAATAATTAAACCAATATAGAAGGCTTGTCGTTTTTTATGCTCTCCTAAGTATTGAAACACTAACTTAATTAATTTTTTTTTTTTTTTTTTTGGTTTCTCAAGACAAGGGTTTCTTTGTGTAGCTTTGCACCTTTCCTGGAACTCACTTTGTAGGCCAGGCTGGCCCCAAACTCACAGAGATCCACCTGCCTCTGCCTCCCAAGTGCTGGGATTATAGGTGTGCGCCACCACCACCCAGCTAACTTAATGTTTTTTTAAAGAAAAATTTTTAAAATTATTCTTTGAGAATTTCATATATGTATATAATCCCACACCAACTCCTCAATAAAACCTATTTACTTTTATTAATTATTACTATTATTGCTTGTTTGTTTGGTTTGAGACAGGGCCTCACTATGTAGCCCTCGGGTGGCCTGGAGCTTGGTATGTAGAGCAGGCTTGCCTAGAACTCATAGAGATCCACCTGCCTCTGTCTTCTGAGTGCTGGGATTAAAGGTGCAATATCTTTAGACATAGCTTTATCAAAACCAAGAGCTCTAAAAGAAACATTAAAGAGTTTTCCTTATAGAAAACATATCATTTTTACATAACTGCAGAGATTAAAGACAGCCCAAAAGAATACTGAAGTAGATTCTGTCTCCAGCTAGAATGGTACCAAAACTGTTCTCAGTATAAATGCTAACAAAAACCAGCAGGTAAATATTCTTGCAAAGAATACAAAATCACAAAAAAGCAGAAGGAGGGTATTATAACTAAGTTTCCTCACCTAAGATGCTGAGCCGAGTCTACCACAGACATCATTTATGGGTTAGATATTTTCTTACGGGACAAATAAACATTGCATGCATGTCTGTAGGAAATATGGCATGTAGTTTATGGGTTTTTATAGCACAAGGGATAGCACTCAGAGCTTCACACAGGCCTGAGCTACCTTCCCCAGCCTCCACACAGCATGCACTTTATTTTGCTTAAGTTTTAAAAATTACATTTATTTATTTATATGTATGTATGAGGGTGTGCATGCCATGGCTGTGGTTTGTGTGTGTGGAGGTCAGAGGTCAACTACATGGAGTTGGTTCTTTCTTCCACAAGTTGGGCCTGAGGATAGCATGCATTCAGGTCATCAGGCTTGGTGGCAAGCACCCTTACCCACTGAGCCTACCAGCCGAGCCGCGGCTGCTCTCTCTCACCACTGCACCTCTGTATGCTCCACTTCTCCGTGTGCTTTTAAAGCCAGAATGTTTCAGGGGTGCCTGGGAGGGGAACTCTGGAGACATAAGGCTCATCTTCATTCCGACCCTCCCAGTAACTCCGTTTTTCCTGATGCTTTTTACAGAGGCGCTGCCAAGAATCTTTGACCAGGAAAGCCGCCGCCAGGTCTAGTCTACCTCACACATATCCAGATTGTCCCCTTGAGGTCACAGGTCATGGGTGGGGTGGGGGCGGGGGGCACACCTCCATTGACATCTTGGTCTCTCTGCTCACAACATGAAGCTGGTATCAGAAAGGCCCAAAGGTAGGCACATCCACAGTCCAGTTGCCTGTTCTCCACACTCACGCTGACAGCAGTCAGCATCTCAAGAACACATTGTGGGGGTTTGAAAGAAAATGAACCCCGAAGGGAGTGTCACTATGAGGACGTGTGGCCTTGTTGGAGGAAGTGTGTCACAGTGGGGGTGGGCTTTGAAGTCTCTTTTGCTCAAGCTTTCCTCAGTGTGACTGCCTGTGGACCTCCTGCTGCCTGCAAGATGTAGGACTCTCAGCTCCAGCACCACATCTGCCTGCACTCGGCCATGCTCCCCTTCATGACCAAAATGGACTGAACCTCTGGAACTGTAAGAGAGCCACCCCAATTAAATGTTTCTTTGTAAGAGTTGCCATGGCCGTGGTATCTCTTCCCAGCAATATAAAACCCTAAGATACACATTCTTTTCTGAAGAAGCAAGGTGACCATTTCCCCACAGCACTGCTCCCTGCCCCACCAAGGTGAAGCTATTTACCTGACAAGACGTCATGGAAGCAATGGAGAACGGTGGTTCCTGATGGGATCCACGCAGCAGGGATCTCTTCTGGCTTAGGCGAGCCAAAGACCACAATGTCTGCCTCTTGAAGCTAAAAGGAGAAAAAGAGAGAAAACCACACACATTAATCTATAGCATAAAGACATGACTAACTTCTGATGTCACAGGACTCCAAAGTAACAGACAATTTTAATAAAAGAGTCTGAGATTTGTTCTAAACTATGGGCCTGGCTAAGACCTTGAACCAATAAGCATATCTCAGTATAAGCAGAATACGACTAACACATCTTTTTTTTTTCTTTTTTATGGTTTCTTTCAGACTTTTCTTTGTTCTTCTTTCACATTCTCTATTCTTTATTTTCCTGGTGATTTCCTCCTCTCATTCTTGATGTTTTCCTTCTAATTCTCATTCTTGAGGTTTTTCCTTCTCACTCATTTTAACTCTATTCTTTCCCTTACAGCTTCTATATAGAGGCAAAATCTTTAAAGGTAATATAAAAATTACAGTGTTGGTTACATTCTGTTTTTCAAGTGAGTGATTATAACAACTATCCCATCAGAAAGAAAATGCGACTTTAAGAGCATTGTCATGGAGGTCAGTCACCTCAGTGTATACGCTACATAAGTCTTAGTTCCATGTACCACCACTCTATAGATTAATCATGTTCAGAAGGAAACAGGATTGGGAAATCAGCTCAGTATGTAGAGAGCTTAAGTGCAAGTATGAGGACCCAAGATCAAATCTCCAAAGCTCACATAGAACCAGACCTGGTAGTGTAGCTGTAATACAAGTGTGATAACTATGGCACGTCAGGTGGTGGAGAAACTGGTGGGTCAGCTAGACTAGTGTGGTGGTATTGTGTTCCCTGAAATATTGTGTGTTCCCCGAAATAAACTTATCTGGGGTCAGAGAGCAGGACGGCCACAATATTAAACATGAGGATAGGCAGTGGTAGCACACGCCTTTAATCCCAGCACTCGGGAGGCAGAACCAGGTGGATCTCTGTGAGTTCAAGGCCACTTTGGAAACAGCTAGGCATGGTGACACACGCCTTTAATCCCAGAAAGCAAGCCTTTAATCCCAGGGAGTGGGGGCAGAAAGAGAAAGATTATATAAGGCGTGAAGACCAGAAACTAGAAGCATTTGGCTAGTTAAGCATTTGGCTGGTTAAGCATTCAGGCTTTGGAGCAACAGTTCAGCTGAGAGCCATTGGGATGAGGACACAGAAGCTTGCAGTCTGAGGAAATGAGACCAGGTGAGGAACTGGCGAGGTGAGGAAGCTGTGGCTTGTTCTGCTTCTCTGATCTTCCAGCATTCACCCCAATAACTGGCCTTGGGTTTGATTTTATTAATAAGACTTTTAAGATTCATGCTACAGACTAGGGCACACATTGGCAATATATCAAAGAGATCCTGTCTCAAACAAGACGAAAGGTGAGCCCCGGACCTCGGCACACTTTCTGTGGCCTCACACTTGCACAAGCATGCACACGTTCTCACAAACATGTACACACACACACACACACACACACACACACACACACACACACACACACTTGGAGAAAGAGGGAGAGAGACTTGAAAAGAAACAGAAGGAAATAGATATCTCTGCTGAAATAACTGCCTGAGTAGCCAGTCCTCCTGCTCTGCACTACATGGCCATGACACAGTTAAACTGCACCGAGACTCGTGGAGCCAACATCTCCAGCAATCTGACCAGGTCAAGCTATACATGATCTCTGCAGACAGGTCTGAAAAGCAGCTAGAACTTGTGGGTGACGTTATATGCAGGGGAAACGTGTTCTGATGAGAAACACGATTGTAAACATCTGTTTCAAAAAGTCATTTCTCATTTACATACTTAAATGACTGTCATAAATCCAACTACAGCAATCCTCGAAGGAAATGCAAATGTTTAAGGCTGGCTCCAGAGCAGCAGATAAGAAACATCTTTTTGCTAGATCTTCCTGACTGAGGATAGCGAAACCAGAACACATTAAAATGCTTCTTGAAAGGATGTCTAGAAGAACAACGCTGAGGTGTTCATTTTGGGAAAAGCCAGGGACCATAGCTTCGTACTAGTCCCCTAAGACCCCTCAGATTCCTGCACGTGGTGTCTTTGATACAATCCATTCTTTTCATTACCTATAAATCTTGAGTTTTATTCCAGTTCCTTAGCTACGTACATACATACATTGATAAAGCGGCTGTGCTAAAAAGCAATCACGGGGCAGTTAATCCCACACAGAGGGGCAAAATCCCCTCCTTCACCATGATCACAGTATAGATGCTAATTCTTTCTGGAAAGAAAAAGGGCTAGATGCTTAAATCAATAAATAACCTACTGAGGATGGGGCAAGATTTTAATGAGCTCAAATTCAAGGAGAATTATTGTCTCCCTGCTCCTGCTCCCCTCTCCCCATACAGGAAAGGCCCTGGCCAGAGCCTGGCTTGAAACTTTACCTCATAACAAAATATTGCTTTCCCTGTGGACTAGTGTAGCAGAGCTCAGAAGGAACCACCCACTCCCCAGGCAGAGGACCAAATGTTAAAACAATAGTAAGACACAGATACAGGGAAATGAATGTGGATCACGTGGGGTACAGTGTGGTTTAGGTAACAGGAAAACTATTCCAGTGATCCTCACTGGGGTGGTGGGGATATCAAATATGGAGGGCAGGAAGAAGGCAGATGGGAACTAGAAGCTTGCAGGAGAGCTTGGCATTTTCTGTCTAGCGAATGTAATGCATTCAAAGACAGGAGACTGCAGCAAGAACAGCCCCGTCATCCTGACTGCAATGTGTTTTGGAGGGGAATACATAAAGGTCTTGTGCTTGATGGATTAAAGCTGGAACAGGTAAAACAAGACAAAATTAAACTAACCCCCCCCCCAAAAAAAAGAAAAAAAAAAACAAAAGTAGATGGGCTGATAAGCTGACTCCATGGGTAAAAAGGTTCCTGACACCGAGCCCGAAGATCTGAGTTCAAGCCCCGGTGTGAAATGACTCACACAGGTTGTTATTTTTTTTTAGCTCCACATACATGCTGGGCCATGTGTGCCATCGCCCCCCCCCCCCCAGCAGTAAATACATAGGTATGCATTTTTTTTTTTTAAGTTGAAAGCTTTATTTGAAGAACTTGGCTTTCTGGCACCTGAGAGTTATAAACCTTGCTTCCACATCTTTTGAATGTTACCAGCCCAGCTAAGAATATGAAGTTGAAATGAAGAACTCTATTTAAATAAACAAACAACACAAAACTCAACAGGTAACTGCTTTCACCAGCAGAGATACACTTTAAAAAATTATACTGAACAGTGTGACTAAATGAACTTTAGAACTCTTCATTGAAAAATGCTTATTCACCTAACTTTTTCTTTCCTTCTTCCTTTCTTCTTCTCTCTCTCTCTCTCTCTCTCTCTCTCTCTCTCTCTCTCTCTCTCTCTTAGGTAGCTGGGGGTATGATGGTAGATACCCGGTCCCTGCATACAGATGTTAGAACTGGGGTCTTCAGGATGGGAGACACAGGTAAACCACTGAGATAGGAAGAGGAGGAAACAGTCAGCTTTCAATAGTTCCTTACTTTCCTCCACACCGCTGGATGTAAGATGTACGAGTATTTAATGTCTGGATGGGCATGGCCCCTCAATCAGCACATGCATCATCCACCCACTGTCACACACACACACACCGAACAGGGGGGTACCGAGGGAACGGGAGGACCCACCCCATATGGTCTTTAACTTCTAGCAAATGGGGGTACATTAGGCTCAGTGAGTGGCTTTACAGATCCTATAATACTCCATCCTATATAGATTCTCTACAGTGCTCCGGTAAGGAGAGAAGTGTCCATGAACATCCTGTGTAACATGGAGGTTCCTAGACTAGCTCTTAGCTCCCTCCTAAAAAGAACTGCACATTTGTTCTTTAGAAAGTCTCACTCTTATTTTAGAAACTGCCAATATTTCCAAAATTGCTGGTGTTTTCTTAACAACGGACAGGGATCTGGACAAGCAAAATTCCTGTTTAAAGAATAAAATATGCTCAGTTTAGTAGAGCTTGGAAAGAACAACAGCCTACAGGAGTAGTCAAGCAATGAAAAATGTAATTTAAAATCTAGGTCTCACAGTAACGTAACTGCCCTCACGGAGTCACATGTGGACACTGCACAATTAAGGTCTTATTTGCAGTGAAAATGTTTCACAGCTTGGTAAAGCACTCCCAGGATCACATAAAGTATATTATATGTGGGAATTTATTAGGATGCATTTTGTATTTTTTTGTTTTGTTTTGTTTTTCGTGACAGGGTTTTTCTGTGTAGCTTTGCACCTTTCCTGGACCTCATTCTGTAGACCAGGCTGGCCTCGAACTCACAGAGATCCGCCTGGCTCTGCCTCCCGAGTGCTGGGATAACAGGCGTGCGCCACCACCGCCCAGTGTATTTTGTATTTTTAAAAATTACCCTTCCTTGTTCTCCTTTTTAACTGCTATATATACATTTGTTTACATATACACATGTATGCATTATAAGCTAGGATTCGCATGAGAGAGAATGTGTGTGTGTGTGTGTGTGTGTGTGTGTGTGTGTGTGTGTTTTGAGAGTGGGTAACCTCTATTAATTTTATACATTCTAAATCCATCCATTTCCCTGCAAATTTTGTGATTTTACTTTTCGTTAGAGCTACAAGGGGAATCACTTTATATATGCAGCAGACTTTCACTGTCCATTCACGTGCTGACGGATGGCTCCTTTGGCTCCATTCCTCACTATAGTGATTTGAACAACAACAAAAAAACCCGAGCAGCTTGTTGCTGCTTTGAGACCTGTAACCAGAGCCTTCCTGTCAACTTGGATCCTTTCAGATAGCAATTGGGAAATTTATGAGACTACTCATTTGTTGTCCCCAAATCTCCAAGAGTAACCAGCCAGGAATCTGAAAACACCGAAACACACTCCCTGCCACCCCACTTAAGGTACAAGTCTAAAATTCATTGTTGCTCAATAAACCTAATTCCAAAGATGTGACAAAAACACAGAGGTGGTCAGACTGATCTATGCGGTGTGAGGTTTGTCTTAGGAAGATGTCTTAGGGGGTGAGCTTAGGATGGGCAGCGGGAGGGAGGAGATACACGTGGTACTGCGACATCTGAGGGGACTGGATGTTGGGGCTGGAACTGAGCCTCATGAGGGAGCAGTGGAGAAGCGGGGAGCCAGCGAGGACCCACCCCCATACAGAGTAAAGGCAGAACTAGAAGGCTGAGTAAGATCCCCAAGTTAATCTTTGGGGGGCACTGATGTTAATGAGTAAGAGGGGAGCTAAGGATGGAAATATGGTAAGGCACCGGAGTTAGGGAGAAAGGCTATGGCCCTGCAGGGTAAAGGAAAGGGGCGTGGCTGAGGTTTACACCATTCCTAGTCGCTACATAAACTAGAAGCCAAAAATACATTCCTGGCAACTAGGAATTGATGGGCAGTTTTACCATAGCAACCACTCCTGGCACACACTTCTCACTTGAGTAGCGTGTGCGGGCTGTGGATGGAGAGTTCCTTCTGGTGCCATTTTTCATTAGCAGGGTCCCTGTCTATTCATAAAATTTAAAAAACCTAGAATGCCTAACATCTGATTTGATTTGAAATTGGCTGACTCGAGGGCCATACCACCCCGAATGTGCCAGATCTCATCTGAAATTAGCTGAGCAAACACCATAAGGCTGTGCTCTGTATCAGCGAATCACCAGCCACATTCTCCTGCAATACTAAAACGAGGAACATGGAAAGAGCGGTAACGACTCTCAGACGTCAGGCCGTCAGATGGTTTCAGTCAAATGTCGTCAGGCTTTGGCAAGATAAGAAGACGAGAGTCGTAACAAAGTATTTCCCCCTCTCTGTGCCCACCCAGTGACCTCACCCTGGGAGAATTTTTTCCCCTTGTAGGAATTATGTGTATTTCTGTTGTCTACTCTCTCTTGTGATCAGTAAAACAGATTATTGGCTTTTAAAACCTTGAGGCTTATTTCATAAATCAGAATGACTGCAAGCCGAACGGGCAATAGAGAATTATACTTCTCTATCTACCAGCATCCCCCGAAGGATAATAAATGGCCTTCCTTTTCCTCAACTTTCCCAAGTTCAACTCTTACTTCATCATTCTAGTGCATAACTAAGCTATTCAATTATGTCCAAAGATGCTAGAAAAGACAGTTCATCTTCTTTGAAGTGAACTTCATATATCTAAGTTAGATAGGACTGGGTAGTGCAGTTGCTAGTGTGTTTATCTAGCATGCAGGAAGCCAGGATTCCCTAAAATCAGGCGTGGTAGCACACATCTATAATCCCTCAACTTGGGAGGTAAAGGGAAGAGGATCAGAAGCTCAAAGTCCTCCTTGGCTACAGAGCCGTGGTTCTTAACCTTCCTAATGATGCGACCCCTGAATGCAGTCCCTCCTGTGGTGGTGACCCCCAAACATAAAATTATTTTTATTGCTACTTCATAACTGTAATTTTGCTACTGATATGATCATAATCTAGGAGACCCCTGTGAAAGGGTTGTTCAGCACCCAAAGGGGTGGAGACCCACAGGCTGAGATCTGCTGCTATAGAGCGAGTTTGAGGACAGCTTGGGCAAAATGAGATTCTATTCAAACACACACACACACACACACACACACACACACACACACACACACACACAGAGGCTACTATACCACCACCACACCACCAAATACCCTAAAAGTCAGGGGAGATGATTTTTTTTTTAAAGTAGAAAACACAGCCTCAGATTCAGTAGTATATATGTTTTGAAAGATCATAAAGATAATTATTTTCTTCAGACTCCCGAGGGGAAAAAAATAAAGGTAGGGAGTGGGGGAGGCTGATAGAAAGAGGAGTGAGGGGGACAGGGAGGGAGAGGGAGAGTGGGTGTGTGCTGTGGTGAAGGTTGTGTGGGGGAGGGTGGGCCTTGGGCTGCACCTTCCGGCTGACCATATGTCTTCACGCACACAGCAGGCTCAAGTTCAGGTACATGGATGGTGCAGCGGGGAATGAGGCTTTGCATCGCCTGGCATTTATGTCTTCCAATACCCAACCTCCCCTCGCACATCTACAGATCAGATGTCTGCATCTGCTCTCTTGGAGGAACTCTCTGGGCCTTAGCTGTTCCCCTGACAGTTGAGGAATCCAGACACATGGCAGGTGGAGTCCTATCACCTGGACTTGGGCCGAGGCTCTGCTTTCCAGCGATGGTCAGGATCCAGGCCTGTGGTGAGCCTAATACCTGGTGTCTAGTGACTTGCATGCACACCCAAAAGACTAGGAAATGAGTATAGAAACAGATGTGCATAATCTCAGATTCTGGACAAGAGCATGCCATTAAAACTTTTCATTTTATATCCTCAGAAACCCACTCACATTGGAGAAGGGAAACACAAGTCAGGGACAAGTGGGCTAAAGTTGACATCCCCTGTTTCCTTCAGAACACAGCCCCAGAATCCAGCAGGACTGACGAGGGCACCCTGCTCGGCAATCTATACCTCACTTCCACACCTGGACGCTGATGACTCTGGGCTCAGCTGCGGTGGACCACAGGGGACTGCTAAGTGACATGGCTGACCTGAAAGCTGAACCAACCAAAACCCACGTCTGGAGAAACATCTCAGTCCCCAACCAGGTTTCACACAGAGAATGAGGCATGCTAGCAACATAATTCCACTTCTGATTCCTCAAACTGCCCCCTGCCCCCACAATCCCATGAATTGTTACACCACCATGTCTAATACTGTCGGAGAGAATGCATTCCATGTTTGAACATTTCTAACATAACCCATCAAGATTGAAATCAGAATAATTTGTCTATAGGATGTAGGGGAGGGTATTTAAAATGAGGGCAACTGTAAAGAGCAAGGTGGAGACAGACACCTCTCTCATTACATTTGCCCCACAAATTTACTCGATGGACACGCTGTTTCTCCCACATTTCAGTATCTCAGCTTACATGCCGAACCAGCTGAGGCTAATCAATCCGCTAATTTCCACGGTTCCACTTGACCTCACGCTTATTTGTCTCACTCTGTGCTCATGAATCCCTTTCTCAGCACAGTCTGATATTTTGGCTTTCAAAAAAGTTCCAATCAGCTCCGCCGTGGGTGTTGACAGGTCATGTGATCAGGCAGGAGAAAGTGAATAGAGTGGAAGCCAACATCTGAATGCACTTTGTCAAAGAAAGCTGAGCGGCCAGCACCCCAGGGGTCCATGAATACACACTCTGGAAAAGTGAGATGCTGGCTTAGCACTGGAACTATATGATACCCATTCCACACATGACAGGCATCATGCCATCACCCCTGGCTAGGTGTCGTCCCCACTCATTCAAAGGATGCACATCACTGTTGCCTAGTAGGGAGCCTGGAAGGTTGGTCAAACCCAAGGCCTAGGAGAAAGAGTTGCATTTAACTTTCTTCAGCTTGCCTATCTTTCAAGGTTGTCTCTGCAACCATAAAGAGTTGGAATGATTACACAGTTGCTGAGCTGAAGCTGAGCTGGACAGTGCTTTGGGTTCAGAGATCGGAAGTCACATGAGCATCTGGAATTAAGTACTTCATGCACAGAGGAGGAAAACATGGTAACTTCACTCTTCCCCAAAAGATGTATTTGTTTATTTATGAGCATGTACATGTACCTGCATCAGTCCATGCACACCACATGCATGCACAGATCTGTGGAGGCCAGAAGAGAATGTTAGGTATGGGGAACTGAACCTGAGTCCTCGGCAAGAGCCCCAAGTATCTGTTCTTAACTGTTATAATCTCCAGAAAGTCTCCTCTGAGCCTCAATCCTGTCTAACAGGGTACAAGGCTTGAAATCACTGAGACAACATTCATTGTGACCTGCCACTCAGCTAAGGTGACTGATGATCTGCTCGTATTAGTCTATATTGTTGTCCTAAAGTATGACAAGATCAGTCAGTCATATAACTCGATGACCCAGTCCACTCGAAAGGCTGGGAGGCCCCAGCTCTATCTCCCCCTAGCCTTTCATACACATGACACAATACATTTAGAAATTTCCAGTTTACATTTAAGCCCTTTTATTAGGCATACTGTGCACTAAGTGTAAACTTTGTGATAATGGAGTTCTGCTTCAAAATCCCAGTCACTTTTGAGCTTGGGATTCACTTTTGAAAATGTGAAAGATCCATGTTTTTCTTTTTTCTGTAAGTGCTGGCTTTCTAAGCATCTCCATGAAATGAGGAGAAAATGAGACTCTCAGAGAAAAATGAATTCAAACACGTGCTCTTATAGCTGGAGCACGTCTTCCCTATACAGCTGGGGATCCACCCTGCTCACCCCGGCTGCAGGCTATTCCCGTTGTATCTCCCCGCTGTGTTCTAACCATGATTTCAGTGGGACTCTCAAGGGAGCAGAGCTCTGGGATACCCAGCAATTTCTTTTTGTCCAAGGACAGGGTACCACTGTAAGCACCCAAGACAAAGCATCGTCTCACTCCAGACGGGGTTGGATACCAAGGTAAAATCCTCAGTGAGAAAGAGCGGACCACTCAGCCACGGCAAATTCCCAACAACGGGGCTATGGGCTGTCCGTCAGCTCCATCACTCTGCTGCCAAGGGGCCTGGGCAGATACATTTGTGTGGAGGAAAATGAGAAAAGGTGGGGTGGGGGTAGAGGGGTCCTCAGCCCTACTCAAATGCATACAGCTAAGACCCAAGTCTACACTCATTAGCACATGAAAAATGTGGACTACATTCAGCCAACCTCCTCTCCATTGTGGGATATCTATGGCAACGCACACTGCATCTCAAAGTCTGAAACTTGACACATGACAACAAGTCAGCAAATTTCTTAACTTTCAGTGACATACTCCAGTGGGCATAACTACTGAACAGAGGTCCCTTCTGTTCTCTGCAAGGCTCCAGGAAGTCCGATCTCAGTTCTTCATGCTGGCATCCCCCGGAGACTCTCCGTGTCATCACTATCTGTATCAGCTCATGTGCAGTTACTATAACAAAATGCCCAAGACCGGTGATAGGTGGAGTTGGTGTCTAACTTTTTCAGGTTCAAGGTCTTAGTGCTGGCTTCTGCTTAGCTCTGTGCAAGGCCTCTGTGGTAGTCTGAATGAGAATAGTTCCCATAGGCTCATTCATTTGAGCACTTGAATCTGGCAAGGTGGTGTGAGCTTGTAATCCCACACCGAGGAGGCAGAGACAGGAAGCTCCCTGGGGCTCACTGGTGAGCCAGCACAGATTATTTGGTGAACTCCAGGACAGTGACAGACCCCCACCCCATATGGCAGACAGCTCCTGAGGATGACATGTGAGGCTGTGCTGCTGGTCTCCACACACACACATTCCCATACACACACACACACACACACACACACACACACACACAAAAGGGTGGAAGTGACCAAGTCATGATGGTGCTACTTCCCAGCTAAAACCAAGTGTCTCAGATTCACTACAATACCACTGTAACATGAAGGAATTAGAAGGAAAGTGCATATTAATTATTACACAGAGCTTCTTAGATATGTGGAAACAGTAATGTTCATCATCTTAGATTCTCTAGAAAAACCACAGCTATGGAATCCTCCCCTCAGAGTCGGGATGCGCTTCATCCCACAGAAGAGTTCAGGTGATTTATTTTCATAAGAAAAAAATACTTAAAAAAAAAATGTCTTTGTTTTTCAAAAATACAGCTACAACCAGCCAAAGTCTCCAGACAGCTGTGAAAACATTCAACTGCAGTGAAGGCCTCCTCTCTTCCCACAGCTGTTCAGCACAGGGCAAGGCTTATTTTCCTCTTCCACAATGGCTTCCAAACCCCAAATTCTAGGTTTTCAAGTGCAAAATATGGGCTGTGACTCAGTGGCTGCCAAGCTAAGCAAGCGCAAGTTTTGATTCTGTCAGAGGGAGAGAGGGGCGGGGTGGAGCCAACTATTGTTCTTGAATCGTCTTGAGTAGGCTGCCCCCATGTGGTGATTACTAAAAACACACATGGGTTTCATTCACTTCCAAGACCACAGTCCTGAAGTGTCTCAAAATCAGCAAGCATGGCATCCATCAATTCACCTGCCAAGCCACCATTCCAGCTGTGTCCTTCCATGTAGGACTCTCTAACCTGCCCCTCATTCCCCATCTTTTACCACGAGTAGTATTTATTTTTAGATATATTCAGCATATAGCAGTCCCCATTATTTTGGGGCAGGAATATATTCCGAGACCCCTGGTAGGTGCCAGAAGCCAGAGAATATACTAATTCCATTTACACCATTCATGGGTATACATGCACACTCACAACTTTCGGTTTTTCATCCAAAAGAAGGTGTTCAGAGTTTCTTTTTGGCTTCTCTGTCACATCCAAATTACCATCTTCACTACTTTCATGCTTTGGGGTCCTTCCTAAGTAGAGCAAAGGTCAGCCATATACAGGAGCTGTCACACTGCCACACTAGATCTGGTGCCCCAAAAGGGCTACTGAGCGACTAATAGGTGGGTAGCTCACAGTGTGAAGCTGGCAGACAGAGAGAAGGATGAAGGGTTCACCTGGGCAGGGTGAAGAAGGAACGCACCAAAGGTTCAGGAGCTCATTGTTCTACTCAGAATGGTAGTCTCGTGAGTAGCTTATTGTGGGATTTTCCACTGAATACTGTCAGCCCCGCTGATCCCTCAGACACAGAGAGCTAAAACTGAGAGTCAAGATTCTGCTGTAATTGTCACAGTTGATGCGCTAGTTCGTTGTTATTTTCTAAAATGAAAAGTTTTACACAGTATCTCAGACATGGAAAGTTATAATAATAATAATAATAATATTAATAATAGTAGTAGTAGTAGTAGTAGTAGCAGTAGTAATAATAATAATAATAATAATAATAGTAATACTACTACTACATACATACATACATACATACATACATACATACATACATACATACATGGCACTCATTGTCCAGATTAACAAAACAGGACAGTGGTGCCACTCCTGATTTTGAATCAGTTTCTCTAGATACATGAATGCTTGGAACTGGAAGGGTGGCTCATCAGTTAGGAGTGCTGGCTGACTTTGCTTTTCCACAGGACCTGGGTTTGATTCCCAGCACCCACATGGAGGCTCACAACTGACTGTACCTCCAGTCCTAAGGGATCCACTGCTGTCTTCTGGCCTCAGCAGGTACCACGTGCATGAAGCCCACAGACATACATGCAGGCAAAACACTCATAAAGTAAAAAGAAACACATACTTCCTCTTTTTTTTTTTTTTTTTTTTTTTTTTTTTGGTTTTTCGAGACAGGGTTTCTCTGTGCAGCTTTGCGCCTTTCCTGGATCTCACTCTGTAGACCAGGCTGGCCTCGAACTCACAAAGATCCACCTGCCTCTGCCTCCCGAGTGCTGGGATTAAAGGCGTGCGCCACCACCGCCCAGCCCATACTTCCTCTCTTAAAATAGAGGCTCTAATGTTAGAAAATAAGTCAAAATTATAAATGACTTTTAAAGTCTCAATTAAAATTTATAAACCAACGATTCCACTAAACTCAAATTTTATACTATGGAGCCAAGGTTGGCCTTGAACCAGTCTTCCTGACTCAGCCTCCTGAATGCTGGGGTTACGGGCATGTCACCGTGCCTAAACCAAGTTCCTTTCTAAATGCAAGAAGTCAGCTCCTACCCAAACTGTTTGGATATTGGACTGTGCCCCCGTACTGAGCATGGCAGGAGGAGCATTAGAAGGAAAGTGCATATTAATTAGTACACAGAGCTTCTTAGATATGTGGAAACAGGAATGTTCATCATCTTAGATTCTCTAGAAAAACCACCGCTATGGAATCCTCCCCTCAGAGTCGGGATGCGCTTCATCCCACAGAAGAGTTCAGGTGATTTACGTGCTGATAACTTGCTATTTTTTTTCTAGTTTTATATTTCATTCTTATACTCTAGAATGGTTATTCATGAGGAGCATGAATAGCAGTGCTTTATTTCTTTAATTTGAGACAGATTCTCTAGCCCAGACTGACCTTGAACTTCTGACATTCCTGCCTCCACCTCTACATATCTACCTCCTCTTCCTTTATAATATTTCATTTATGTTCACCCAACCCGGACATAGATAAACTCAAGCAAAAATGCTGAGCATTTTTCTTCAGTACATATAAGTAAAAGAATAAACATTAGATAATAAACATATAAGACACGAAACTCAGAAAGTCAAGGAAGGAGAGGGAAAGGAGATAGAGAATTAAAAGATTGATTGTTCCAGCCCACTGAGCCCTAATTCCAAGCCAGGTAGCCTGCTAATGCTTCCCATCGACCAACGGTCTCCTTTGGCATCACAAAGTCCGGGAAGAATGTGATGTGACGGCCTTCACCGCACAGTGAAAACTAACAAACTAACGGTCTTAGAAGTGCTCCCACTGGGGTGAATACCCAACCTGGCTCGGAGAGAAAGGAGAGAGAGAGAGACAGAGAGAGAGAGACAGAGAGAGACAGAGACAGAGAGACACAGAGAGACAGAGCAGGACAGGAACAGGACTGAGATGAGAAGAGAGAAGTCCTCAGCAGGGGGAGGAAGGCACCTCCTCCACTCCTCCCTCCCAAGGGGAAGGGGGAAGGCTCTTCACTGCCTTCCTCCATTCTCAAAGTCATGGCAAGGACCACAGAAATTCCCATGCTAGCTGTTTCCCATTTCCTTTCTCTAGTACTCCAAGGTGAGTGATAACTGTGGCGCGCGCACGCATGTGTGTGTGTGTGTGTGTGTGTGTGTGTGTGTGTGTGTGTGCGCGCGCGCATGTGCATCCACACTTATATCCAGCCAGAGGGGAACACTGGCTACCTGTCCTGTTCCATTGCTCTCTGTCATATTCCCTCCAGACAACGTCTCTGAATTGTACCAAGGCTGGCAGCCCGACCAGGTCCTCTTGTGACTACCACCTTAGCCCTGGGGGTATGGGTGCACGTGAATGTGTCCAGTTTCTTACGTGGTGCTGAAGTTTCAAACGCACGTCCTCATGCATGCTCAGCAAGTGGTCCTATCTACTAAGCCATCTCTCAAACCCCAAATCTGAGCTTTTGAAGAAGAAAAACAAAATGAGAATAATTTTACTATTAAAAGCAAGAGGAAAGAAGTCCCCTTGGACTTCCTCTTTCCCATCTTGCCCCATACCACTCTTCAGAGGTCCTGTTTTGTATCACACACATGCTGCTGTGTGTGTGTGTGTGTGTGTGTGTGTGTGTGTTTCCCTTTTGTTTTGTTGTGTGCTGGGATTGTAGCTAGGGCCATGTGTATCCTAGGCAACTGCTTTACCTTTGAGCTATCTCCCCAAACCCCTGATCATGTCTTCTTGTTTGTATGTCCAGGAATTTGTCTATGATATACGCAGATAGCAAAATGTCAGGGTCGTAAAAGTACCTTAAACTCTATGAAAGGACTTTTCAAAGGGCTTATTTCACTTTGAAGTCTTTATAGCAATTTGTCAGCTCTTAGACTCTTACAAATTTGTCAATATCTATACTTATGACTATTTACTTATGGCTGGCATGGCTGGTGAACACAGATCATAAGGAGCCGGGCAGCTTTTCCCAGGTCATCGAATCACCACATGCCCATGAATGGCCATCTGCTGTTTTTCTATCGATTATTTTTGGCTTATTGATTTCTAAGTCTTTTACAAGACAGCCATCACCAGCTAAATGTTTGCTGTAGACACTCCTAATCTGTGACTACCTTCTCACTTTTTTAAATGTAGTCTTGATGTAGGAAGACTCAGCCACTGCAGGTAGCACCATTCCCTAGGCAGAAGGGAAGAGGCAAGTCCAGAACAGTGTAAGAAGAGAAAGCCAGCAGCAGGCGAGCAAGCAACAATCCAAGCATTCGTTCCCTCTGCTCTTAACTGTGCATTTGATGCTTTTGTTCCTGCCTTGAGTTCCCCACCGTGATGGATTGCAATCTGAACTGTAAGTCAAAGAAACAACCCCTTCCCTAAAATGCTTTTTTGTCAGGGTATTTGTTACAGCTACAGAATTGAAACTGGGACAGTAGTTGGGTCCTGTTCTTTCTGATTATAGCTGGAGCTCTTCTTGTCTTATTTTGGCTAATCTATCCCAAGAACCAACTTTGGGCTCTATTAACTATCTCTCATAGACATTTGTTTTCACATTAATAAATGGCTCTTTGTTATTTTGTTTTGTTTTCTTTTTAAGATACGGTTTCATCTGTAGCCCAGGCTGGCCTTGAACTATGGTCTCAGTTTTCCAAATGCTGGGACTGTTGGAATAAGCCACGATGATAGGCTTTGCTTTTCATTATCTCCACCCTTCCCGATCACCCCCTCATCTTTGCTCCAACTTCCCGTTCAGTGTTCACAGTACACATTCCCAGTCTTTCTTTTTTTCTACTATAGGCGTTCAAGGTTGTCGAGTCCCATGTGACACCCACCTTGCCTTGGAGCTGAGGTGTTGTCCATGGGGAACTCATTGTCATGGACCCTTTCCTCTGGAAAAGGTATTGCAGGGCGGCTTCCAAGGGCCCACGAGCCCCGATCACCAGGACCTTCTTTCCATCCAACGTGACTCCTACCAACCAATGCAAACTCAGTATTAAAATCGCACCTCAGAAACTTCCTCCCAGATAGCTTTAACTGAAAGAACAACTTTTAAAATGTGGCTTTTCTTGGGGAACGCCTCAGAAGAGGGTGTGGAAAGATGATAAGACACACAGGTCAGGGAGGAGTGTTGCAGAACAATATCTTCTAGACGTGACAGACTGCTTTGCTCCCAAGGTCTCAAGAGCTGCACAAGACCAATCTAGTGAATATTCCAGCCACAGGTAGGTGCTCACAGGCCCCACTTCCAGTTGAGAAGCCACAGACCGTCGACAGACCATATATGTTTAGGCAACACTAATTGCACTCAGTAGGTTTTCTTTTCTTAAAGAACGTGAAATTGCCAGAGACACTGAGATGGAGGGGTCTGAGAGGAATTGGAGAGGAATGAGAGGTGGGTTTGATCAAAATAAAATAGTCATTGAAATAAGAAGGAAAGCAGACAAAAAAAAACAAACATCCAGAACTTGGCTGGCTCAGCAACACGGTGCACTGACCATGTGCGAGGAGAGGGCTGTAACCACCGGATTCTCCTCTCCTGCCTATGGTTCTAAGTCTTTCGGCTCATTTTCTTCCTACAGTTCCTTATGAATATATGACCAGCTGTAATTGGCCTGTAAGACCTACATGGTCTTTGGCCAAGACCTACATGACGGGATGCCTCGACCCATCTCACAGAGCTCATATTAGTGGCTCCTGACTACAGGATACAACTTGAAAGTTCATCTTTTGATAGAATGTCACCATGCATTTTCAGAATTTTGACTGCTGCATGCTTGAGGGTGGGGTGGGGGGGGGGGACACCTGCTTCTTTTCTCTTCAAACTGGGTTGAGAAAAGTTGAGTTTCTGTGTTCTCAGTTAGGAAGCCGTTAAATATATGAGCTGTCCCACGGTAATTATTAGATTCAGTAACCAAAAAAGATCAATCATCTGTCTCTATTTTCCTGGCACAGGAATACATGGTCAAAAGAAGAAGGAGAAAAATTAAATAGGTGCTGGCTACTGAAAAAGACCCACTTGTCACTAAATCTCCCCTGGGAGCTCTATGCAAAATCCACCTGCTTGACCTTGTCAGTTCTAATGGTGAGACTTACCTGTGTACCTACAGAGTCACAAGTTTGCTGATTCAGGAAACGTTTTTTTTTTTGCTCTGTTTATTTTGATTGTTTCTTGAGAGAAACTGATGTTTAAAATGTTAACATTCATTTGTATTTATGGGAAAATGCTTTCAATTAGTCTATTTACATCCCAAAATAAGAACTGAGAAAAGTCAACATTAAATAACACTTGGAGACTTCAACAACAACAAAAAAATCTAATGAGCAGTAAGTAGAAAATAGCATTTCTCTTCTATGTTTCATTTTTAGAATCTGCCAGCAACAAATCCTCACTGAAAAACAGACAGAAAACCCCAATACACAGAATAGATCATTCCAGAAGGAGGGATGGCCAGACCTGATTTCTCCACAAGCTCTACGGCAGCTCGGGCCAGAGGTGAGACAAAACACTCAGGGGCGTTGCCTCTCGCCAGCTTCCCCAGATTGACATCGGTCACCCTGGATCAGAGAGGAAAAGGACAAGTGAGTCACAAGTCAGCCAGTGTCGACGGTACAGCCTCAGTCCCAAATAACAGCACCCCAATGACTGACAGGCGCCAGAGATGCCTGCTTCTCAGAACAGTGCGGGAATCTCACTAGAACCCAGCACGAGGCCATGCGGGGCTGCGCTTCACACCTCCAGAGTCACTGTCAATGACTGCAGTGCCCTGACACCTGACACTCTGCAGTCCACTTTCAGAGCTCAGACTGTCTGTCACCCTAGAGACTCACAGGTTGACTTCTCCTTGGCTTTTTATCTCCGTGGGAAATTAAGGAAAAAACAAGGAACCTCAAACGTGCTATCTAGGGTTTCTGTGTGCCTTTCTCCACTCAAATCTAGAACAAAGAATTTAAACCGTTTGCCAAGGTGATGTGCTCTAGCCAGATTAGCAACAGAATGAAGGCTTTCAGAAGGTCTGATTCTCCCCTTGTATGAAAGGTCTGAAACTACATCCTCCTACCTGGGGGGGGCTTCCTGGTCCACTGTAGCAACTTCTCCCTTTATGACTACTATGGAATTGGAGGTTGTATCATCCTTCCAACCATCCAATCTATCCATACATACATTTCTCCATCCTGAAGAACTCAGTGCCTTACCTATGCACACTTTCCCACTGAATTACAAACATCCCAGCCCTTACAAAACAACGTTCTCACCCTTGTTTGGGGTCTGCCCTTGGTCATAAGGAAAGGATGTAGTAGAAGAAACCAGTGTAGTTCAGTGAGGTACAAAGCTCTCAGTTTGGCTGCTGACGGATACACTGGACAGAAGTCTAACTTTATAAATCTGTTTACAACCTTACAGTCCTAAAAACACCCTGTTGACTTGTCTACAGGTAAAAGTATTTCCCATGATTCTATATAAGAAAACGGAGCTTTTACTTCCTAGCAAACACACTGTTCCTCCATCGCAGGCTGGTGGCATTCACTATCCTATGATACTTACATCATTCCATGGCAGCTCACAAAACACCCAAAGGTCACAGTTCCTTCCCCCACCTCAAAATTTAATTAGAAACTGGTATTATAAGCCAGGCAGTAGTGGCACACACCTTTAATCACAGCACTCAGGAGTCAAAGGCAGGTAGATCTCTGAGTTCAAGGCTAGCTATGCAGAGAAACCCTGTCTTGAAAAACCAAAAAGAAGGGCTGGGGATTTAGCTCAGTGGTAGAGCGCTTGTGTAGTAAGTGCAAGGCCCTGGGTTCGGTCCTCAGCTCTGACAAAAAAAAAAAAAAAAAGAAAAGAAAAGAAAAGAAAAACCAAAAAGAAACTCATATCATCAATAAAAGCATTTGTTGTTATTTTTTTTTTCAACCAGTCTAGGAGTAAAGGAGGTTTCAGGGCTCCTATGGAATTAGGTCCCAGGGTTTCTTTCACTGTTTAGTGGAATTACCAGGGAAGATCATAACTGGCCAAAGACCAGAAAGACAGGAGCCTGTGGAGTGGGTACAATAGTGCAGGTTTAGCTCCAAACAGATGTATAGTTTCCAAGATACATGACTTTGGTTCGCAAAATTTTAAAACTTCTCAACATTCTAAGCTATTTAAAATAAATCTTTAAAACTAATTACTGACGGACTTGCCAAAATTAGAAATTTAGAAAAAAAATCACCACAGACAATACTTATCAATAAGACTGATTATTCTTTTATATTTTCTTACCCATCCACATCTTTTTCTGGCTTTAGAGCATCGAGAACTTTGTTGCTCAATGAATCCTCAGATATCTGAAGGGCAAGGCCATGCACTCTGGGGTCTTCATTAATCTTCAAGATTTCATCTATGATCTAGACAGAAAAAATATTAGCCTTGTGAAAGAAAGAGCCAGTAAAAAAAGTTGATGGAGAATAAAAAGGATTTCTACATAGGCTCAGGAAGCTGGCACAGTTGGTAGCATCTGTGCTCACTGATGACGTCAGTTGGAACGTGTATAAACACACACACACACACACACACACACACACACACACACGTTGGCCTTGGTAGTGTAGACCTGTGATGGTAGTACTGGGGAAGTGGAGTCATGCAGATCTCTGGGACTTCCTGACGAGCCAGCCTAGCCTAGTAGATGAGCTCCATGCCAATGAGAGACCCTGCCTCAAAAATAAAGAGGTGGGTGACTCCCGAGGAGGTTGTCCTCTGGCTGTGGTATGCATGTGCACACAAACATCTATGCAAACAGAGTCCTACTGATGCACCTGCTTCTTTTTTAGTCCTTGTTGGAGACTCTGGTGTGAAACACAGTGAAGAGTCCATTTTCTCTTTAGAGCTTAGAGAAGCCCCAAAGAAACCTGGATAAATGAAGCCTTTAATAGCTTCATGGTTCCTATGGTCCTGCCATGTGCTAGAAAACAACATCAACAAAACCCCCAGAGCTTCCCTGTTATTCCAGTTTAGACAGAAAAAAGACAGCTCCCTGCCAAATGACCACTTTTAAGTCAAACACCTACTAGTTTGGGGGCAGGTCGGGAAGCATGCAACCAAGCCCCCCACCCAGGTCCAACGGCACCTTTGGGCCAAAGCATCACATGTTCAATAGAGGCTTCAGAGTCCACAGTGTCCCGGGCCCTCTGGCTCACTGGATCTGAGTGGCACTCCAGAAGCCTCCCCTAATGCTCAAGTACTGAGACTGATTCTTCTCACTTCCCCAAACCACTGACTCAGAAGTGGGAAAACTCCTCCCCACGTATGTGGGTACCACTCACAGGAAGTGTCACTTTATCATTTTTATTTTATTGCTTGGCAAAAATATCTGTGTTATTACTACCATCTGGTAGGGAAGGAAAATGCTATTTGGTACAGAAAGAAAATTTGTCTCCTTCATTCAGCTGTGAACTGAAGTTTCGGGGTGTGGGGAGTGAGAGGAATGTGAAAGATTCTGCAAGGCTGGTTAGAACTTCATGATTGTGGCTCATTGGAATGTTATAAATCCAGAGAAAAATTATCTTGGGCTATCTTTAATCCTTTATATAGCCATTGGCTGCTCACTTATGTATTTAATCTAACATCCTTTAACTGCCAAATGAAATTCACTAGAACTTAGCAACACACCAGTAGCTTCCACCAACCTCAGAGGACTTAAGAGGCTTACAGTAGACCAATACAGAGGCTTCAACACTGGCTCACATAGCACCTGAGGCTTAGAGTAGAGACTTGTGTTCCTGGCTGTCTGTTCACACACACACACACACACACACACACACACACACACACACACACTGTTTGTTTGCTTGTTTTTTTGAGACGTGGTTTCTCTGTGTAACTTTGGAGTCTGTCCTGGAACTCACTCTGTAGACCAGGCTGGCCTCGAACTCACAGAGATCCTCCTGCCTCTGCTTCCTGAGTGCAGGGATTAAAGGTGAGCACCACCACCACCCAGTTTCACCAATATATTTTTAAAGTGTCTTGACTGATGACTTTTTTTTGTTCCACTGCTAAAAATCAAATCAAAACAAAACAAATTGTATGAATCTGGGAGCTAGAAAAATGGCTTAGAGACAAGAGCACTGGCTGTTCTTCTAGAGGATCTGAGTTCTGTTCTAAGGCACCTATGTCAGGTGGCTTACAAGCTCCAGGGGATCCAGGATCTCTGAACTTCCTGGGCACAGCACTCATGTGTACACACCCAACCATCACAAATTTAAAAAACCAACCAAACCAACCAACCAAATATGTTCCAAGCATCTACTTTGTACCAGTTCTAAGTAAGGCAGCTAACAGCTAGCTGTAAGCTAAACTGCCCTGGTAAATCTCATATACTAAAAGGGAAGCAAGCCTAGACCCAACAGCAATAACAATATAAGTTCTGAAAATGACCAAGAATGTAAAGAAAAACCAAGTGGAACAAACAGGGTGAAGAGTCACAGAATGAAGTGGGGCCAGAGGCTACATCTAAGCAGAACTCAGGATAAAATAAGGAATTAGCTGGGGAAAGAACCAATAAAAACAGAAAAAAAAAACCCTGGAATTAGACAAAGCTTAATAAATTACAACACTCAATATAATGCCATATTCACTTATCAAAAATTCCAGAAAAAAAAAAAAGGAGTGGGGGGTGGGGTAAATGACTCCTTGTCAAACCAAGTGTGCTGGGTGTGCATCTATAATCTTGGTACTTGGGAGGTTGGGGCAGGGGAATTATGAGTTTGAGGCCAGACTGGGCTTCAGAGTGTTTTCACGGCTAGCCCAGGCTATACAGTTGAAACTATCTAAAGAAATGAAAATGTGATTACACACACTGAGTGTCCTGGAAGCAGCCAGCCTACTTCCCTGCATTCTGCTACTGCTGGTGCTCTTCATATTTGGTACTTACTATAACTAGCAAATACCATATTAACCGCTTGCTCAATACCTAGCTTCCCTTCGTCCTTGGAAATGATCTAAAGGCCTCCTGGCATTAAGACCACATTTCCCCGCCTCCTTCACTGTCTGGCCAGACAATGCGGTTGGAACAGATGGGATAGGAGCAAAATTGTGGTTTGCTGAAAAGATCCTCAGAGGGAGGGAAGAGTGTAGGCAGAAGCCTGCCTTTATCCTTTCCCTTATTAGACAATGACCTTTACCAGAGATGCTGGGACAGAGAGAGCGGAGACTCTCACTCTCAACCTCTGTGCACAGCAAAGAATTACCTTTCCCCGTAGAGTCTTGATACGACTCACTTCATGACAGTTACTAAAGACACACAAAGACAGACCACAAAAGCAGCCTCCCATTTCATCAGTGATTGGCCCAACTGCTGGTTCCCACTGACCAAGCAAAACAAAATGCATGTGAAAGCAACCTTTGGTCATCTCCTTCCAGATGCCTGAACTTTGGGGTACCCTCAGGCTGAACAGGCAGACAGTGACCCCTGAGAATGGGCTGGCTTTGGGTTGTGGTGATGTATTGTGTCCCCTAATATACTGTTTCTCCCAATAAAATTTACCCGAGGATCAGAGGAAAAAGCCAGCCACTATATTAACATAGAAGTCAGGCAATGGTAGCACACGCCTTTAATCCTATCACTTGGGAGGCAGGGATCTGTCTGGATCTGTGAGTTCAAGGCCACACTGAGAACAGAGCCAGCAATAACCATAGAGGTCTGGAGGTCTGTACAGACAGACAGGAAGTGACAGAGCTGGGCAGGAAGAGGAAGTGATGCAGCTGGGCTGAGAGAGCAAATGAGAGATCAGAACAGAAAGGTATATAGGTGTGTGTAGACAGGAAGTAGCTCGCATTGGATGCTGCGGAGTTGGTGAGGTGAGGTTAGCTGTGCCTTTTCCTGTACCTCTGATCTACCTCAGGCTTTAACCTCAATTTCTGGCTCCAAGTTTTTTTTATCACTAAGACTGTTTAGCAATTCGTCTACAGTGGGTAGCAACATTCTCTGATCTATTGCCACCAATCCGCTTCCTCATTCCATTCCTCACATATAGACTTATTCCTCCCTATAAAAGAAAACGCTTCTGCCCAACTCAAGGGGACTGCAGGTTACTTCACACTCAAAGGTTTTCGGTTGCTCTTCATCAACTGTGATACAAAAGACACTCAAGGGAAAGTTCCAGAAATAAACAATTCATTAGTTTGAAATTGTGCACCTCACCGAGTAGCACGGTAAGACCTAGAACCAATAAGACACAAATCAGCCCTCTGTCTAGCATACGACACTTGTGTGCGGGACCCGTTCCTTAGCTACTCGGGGGAGTCACCTAAGTTCCCAGATCAGCTGTGGTAGCTTCACAGTGTTAGTACTTAAGAAACTTCTCTTACTGAGTAACCGTGCCAAGGCATGAGAGCATCAATCCTGGTGATTGAGATAAGCCAAAGAGGAGCCACACACTGCTACAGGGTCTGTATTACTTGTAGTCTGAGGTATGTGCTGGGTCTTTCCCTGCCCTAATCTCTGTATCTAGCAATGATCATTTTGAACACATTGAGTGGAGATGCTTTTGAATCTGGTGAGAACATTACTATGACAGGTAGAGTTGACTCCACCGTGGTACTATTTTATTTGTGCTGAAATGTGGTGATATTTTAGTTGTATATTAATAAGTAAAGTTTGCCTGGAGATCAGAGGACACAGCCAGCCATAAACAAAAGTCAGGCAGTGGTAGCACACGCCCTTAATCCGATCACATGGCAGGCAGAGTTTCTGTGTGTTCAAGGACACAGCCAAGTGTGGTGACACACATCTTTAATCCCAGTATCTACCATAGAGACCTGGAGGTCTGTACAGACAGGCAGTGACGAGGAAGTGAGGTAGCTGGGCTAAGAGCCAATGAGAGGGCAGAACAGCAAGGCAATAAAGGCACAGGTTAGACAGGAAGAAGCTGGTTCTCTTGGGTGAGCTAAGGTCAGCTGGTGGCTCTCACTGTTTCTCTGATCTCTATGGCTTTCACCCTGTATTTGGCTCTGTGTTTCTTATTTAATAAGATTGTTTAGAAAGTCATCTACACTCCACCATCTTCAACTTGGTGGTACTTTACAGAGACGATAGAGCTGTGGGAAGGAAGGGCTGCGCTTCACATGACTTTGGGATGCTTTTCCTAGCAAGTGACTGTTGATTCCCCAACATCATTCACGTCTTCCCCCAACATGCCCCTGAAACAAAACCCCAAACTTAGTTATTCTGGATTCTGTGATTTGAGGTTTTCTATCCTGGGAATCCTAATCTACTCCTCCTTGCCACAGCCAGCCAGAGGAAAGGTAAAGGCTCTTGCCCCGGACCAGGACCGTGGCACACAGTCCGGGTCTGTCTCATGTTTATGAGGGCTGCTTCTCACACACTTGAGATGACACTGGGGAGTGACACTGACAGGCACAACCAGAGCCATGTGGCCCAGGATGGAGGTTCTATCAGTGGTCCTCAAAATGCTAAGGAAGGAGTCTCAGAGTGCTAAGTCTAGAGAGGCCCTTGAAGATCACCCTGTCCTGTTCTGACATCACATCAATGAGACTATGGTGACCCTGGGATGCCAAAGGAATGGTCCAAGGTCAAAGATGCTACTAGGACAGAGCAAGACCAGAGCCAAGTCTCCAGACAACCCCAGCCCAACAGTCTTCTCATGAGATGATGCTGCTTCTACAGTGAATGCACAACTACAATGGTATGATTTCCTAGCTTATCTCCAGTAGAAACCAACCGGAAGGGAGAGAGGTGATCAGATCTCTTTCCCCTGGAAACGCAGCCATAAGAGGAGGCAGAGCCTGCACCCACCACTCTGGAAAAGGCTGATAGGCCCAATGAGAAAAGGAAATGAGCTAGGCTGACATTACCTCATCCTCTCCGCTGTCTGGAGGCAGGCAGACGTGAGTGATGTCTAGACCAGCCTGAAAAGGAACATAAGATTCTCTGTCACCACAAGAGAATACGCTGTTAGGAATTCTAATGAATTGCTAAAATGACCCGTTCTCACCTCCTTGGCCAAATTCTGGTTTACTTCCTGCATCAAGCTATCACCGCCTGCCTAAGGGCAAAGGAGTAAAGGGAGAATGTCACAGAGTGAAAACACCTTGACAATGTATACCGACCATAACACAGAGATCATGTTTGTGAATACAATGAACACAAGTGACCCAAATACAAAGATGATAAGAAAAATACAGAAAAGACTCTTATTGCCTTTGGAAATTGGGCTGACAGCTGGGATTTACGTGCATATTAATTTCTTGGACTTACAAATTACATCATTTAAAAAGTGACAGATTGCATGTTATAGGATATGCTGGTTTGAAGGAGAATGCCCCTCCATAGGCACATGTTTGAACACTTAGTTCCCAGTTGGTGGACTGTTTAGGAAGGATTAGGAGGTGTGGCCTTGTTGGAGGAGGTGTGTCACTGGTGGTGGGCTTGCATCATTTCCAGTGTGTCTCTCTGCCTCCTAGCGGAGGCTCAAGATGTACTCTCCCAGCTGCCCTTATCTCCATGCCTTTGCTCTGTCACAGACTATAACCCCCCGAAACCATAACCCCAACCGGATGCTCCCTTTTACAAGATTCCATGGTCAAGGTGTTTGGTCATAACAATAGAAAAGTAACTAAGACATGGGGCATTTAAAAATGACATCATCATAGCCAGCATCACTCTCTGTGAAACACCAAAGACAAGAATTTGGATGTTTACATATGTGTACTTAGGCTGAATGGCAACATGGAACCAGATTCCCAAGAAGTCCAAGTTCCTAAACCAATTCCCCTGCTGTGGGGAGATGTGGAAGCTTTCCAAAGGATGCAGGTCACATGGAACACAGTTCTATAGTCTCACAAACCAAGGTACCATTGGCTGCCACGCAGGCTGCTATTCTGATACTGGAGTAGCCTGCCAAGCACCACCATAACAGGCCAACTACTGGGCTGAGTTGCTTCCAGGCCGGGCCCATCCTGTTATTTTCCCCGCACCTGTCATCACACAGGGATGCCAATAACACAGTGCCAACTGCAGCTCAGGACTAAGGGGCTGCAGCCAAGGAATAAACGCGGGGTGCAAAGTCCTCTGACACAATTGTGACTTCTGACACTTGGGCTGTCAAACATTAATATGCACCTGCCATTACCTATTTGTCTTCCCCAGAAACAAGAAAGGACTGACTTGCCAGCCATATGTGGTAAGTATTCCTAAGTGCATGGAGGTTAGTATCTATCGTGTCCTGTGATTTATGTGGGTGCCTACCTCCTGACCTCAATGGCACCACCTAGGTCTCGGAAGAATGAGTGATTCCCACAGAGTAGTGTCTAACCTGTACACATAACAGCACTTGCCACTGAATCCACTGCTTTGACAGGACATCCGTCTGGTCTCTGTTCCTAAGTATTTGCTAAACTGCACCGTAAAACAGTAGGAGAGCACCATGGTCAGCGCTTACCTGGATAACAGCAAGAACTGGCTTAAAGGCAGGGTTTTTTTCTTGCAACAAACTCAGCACTTCTTTGGAATTGTGAATGACTTCTCTATACGGAGAAAGAAAAACACCAGAGTCATTTTTTTGTTAGGGATCAGAAAGGACAGGCACAATGCGTGTCCTTACAAAGCTTGTTACTGTAAGTGAACCAGACAACAGAGGGAGACTGAGCATGAGGGAAGGCAGGGCATAGAGGCACCAAGGCCTGCTGATGCAGGCAGTATGTACCGCGACACGAACCTGTAGTCTGAGCTCTAGAGAGGCAGGCGGGAGAGCATTGTGAATTCAAGGCCACCCTGGATTACCTGGTGAAACCCTGTCTCGGAAATGCAAAGAAAGTCAAAGAGAAACATTAAAGCTGATTCTGGATGAAATTCGACAACCAGATTTTTAAAACACATAAAGGGAAACAAGCTACATGTGAACATGCATTTCCAAGAGGCTAAAATTTTCTCTTGTCGTTTCCAAGTTTAATATAATAAAAAGTCTGGAGCCAGTGAGGGCACTCAGTGGGGGGAAGTGCTTGCTGCCAAGCTTGCCACCCAGAGTCCATCCCCTGGACCCATATGTAAAAGGAAAGAACTGCCTTGACTCCCCCAAGTTGTCCTCTTACCTACACACACACACACACACACACACACACACACACACACACACACACGCAAATAAATAAATGTAAATGGAATAAAAAATTTTAAAGTCTTGGTTTCTACTCTACCCAATCCCATTCTTTCACCATATTCCCTTACTCCTCCCCCTTTAGAAATTAGTTTGGGGTGCGATGGGAAACGAAATGTGGAAATGGTGATGGCCGAGTGGGATAGGACAAAGAAATGGTGTCTCTGGCTAAATTCCGGGTCCCAGAGTTGAAAGGAAGGATTCAAAGACAGAAGAGGAGGGAAAGGAAGAGGGAAATTGCAGATGTGGGAAGCCGAGGATGCTGCAGCTTGTGGGGCGCCTTCTGAAGACAGCGTTACACTGCGGGGACCACTTCCTCTTCTGCAAGGAGTCCTGCTCCGAGTCCAGAGAGAGTCGTTTCTCCTTCACAGCCAAGCAGAGGAGAGACGCCTCTCAGATGTGCAAACCTAGATAAATATCGCAGAGCCAGGCTGCCTTTCTAGAACTTTCTAGAGAAGTCATTTTGGAAGCCACCATCACCTCTACGCCATGTCTTCACTGGCACACCTTCAGCCATCTGCTCTGTTTCTCTCTCTCTCAAGGCAGACGGAAAGGCTTCTCAAAGCAGTGCCCAGTTTCAGTGTTAAAAGATTTAGTCACTCCCAGTGACAGCGGGGTGAACCTGGGGCCTCACACAAGCTAGACAAGCACCGTAAGGCACTTCAAGCTTCGGGCCACCTTTAAATACCGTTCTCAGTGTTTATTACCTGCACCTAACAACTTTCAAAAAATGAATTAGTCTCAGGCAGGTGCCATCTGTAGTAAGCCGCCCCAAACCAACAAACATCTCCCAGTTTCCAGAGTGGTGGCTGAAAAATATTAAGTGGAAGGTCCTAAGCTCTGGTGCAGGTAGACACAGGACACAGGATGCTCAGAGAACCACAAAGAATTCAAAACTTGCAGCGGAGTTAACTTCCTACTGTCACAGATGCTAACAGAGCCAGGCAAGTGTGTTCTGCTAGCAATGATCTGGTTTGACTTTGGTTTTATATACTTGGGACAAAGCAGTTCAGTCTCCAGGGAAGTACCTTCATTATTGTGCTCATATGTGAAAAATTTGGAAAAGGTCACTTCTCCAGCAATGGGTGACAAGGGTTTCTATGCCACACTGTCACCCAGCCTGGCAGAGCAGCTAAGTTACTATGAGCCAAGCTGGGCCCATATTTTTGCTTGGTCTGGGGAGGTACTGTGGTGTGAGCACCAAGCACTTCTGGGCCTAAGAATCCTCTGAGGACCATGATAAAAATCAAGGTTCGGCCTCAGAAAGTCTTATTCAATATGCTGGCTGGGGCCCAGAAACGTATCATTTTAAATTAGTGCCTGGGGGTTCTGGGCATGGCCGATGGATAAACAACCTTCTATGGAGGATGGCTTCCTCACCTGTGAAACAGGTAGATTTCTGTGGCTATTTACCGTTTTCTTATTGTTTGGACACATTGTTTTTCCTGCTACTAAAGCTACCTGTTTGGACGGGAAATGTATCCCACACAATCATGTCTCTGAATACTTGCCCGCCTGCTGCTGTTGCTGCTGTGAAGGTTGTGAACCTTTAAGGAGGTGAGGGCTTGCTGGAGGAAGTGGGTTACTGGGACAGGGCCTGGAGGTTTTAAAGCCTGGCCCTACTTCCGGTTCACTCTTGCTCCTGACTTGGGATACAATGTAACCAATTGCCTTCCGCCTAACTCCAAGCTTAGCTGCAGACAAAATCTACTTGAACTATGAGCCCAAACATACCCACCCTGCCTCCCTCGGGTTACTTTTTGTAGGTCGTGCTCATGGCAACAAACTTTTAAACCTAAGAATGCACAGCAAAAACCCCTTCCGTCTTGCCCACCCTCACGAAAATGAAAGGGGCATTTCAATAAGTAAGCTCGCTAGGTTTAAAGGCTTGAAGAGATGGCTCAGCAGTTAAGAGCACTAGCTGCCTTCCAGAGGAGCACCATTCAACACCCAGCACTCATCTGGGGGCTATCACCTGGAACCCCAGTTCCAGAGGTTTGGATGCCTTCTTTCGGCCTCCAAGGGCACCAGGCATATAAGTTCTATATAGACATACATGCAGGTAAAACACCCATACACATTAAAAAAAAGAAAAAGTCAGTTGTCAGACAAAATAATTGAGGTATGGGCAAGTAGAAGATACAGTTACACAAAGGGGGTCCACAATGAAATAATACCACTTTAAAAAAATTGGCTGGGGTGCTCATCCACAACTGGCCATTAAGTATCATGTTTCCATTCCTTTCATTGATTCCTGCAGTCCAAAAAACAATGCAGTGCAAAATAATGCAACAGCATCCTCAGGCCCAACACATCTAAAAAGTAGCTTTAATGTTTCCAAAGATGTGTCCATGCCCTTGGTGGGGGAGGGGGGGACACGGGGGGGGGGGATGGGACATCTCAGTTCTGACTGGACACAGTGTAGCTAAAACTTGAAACATCCTATGACTAAAGAGAGGTGGGTAAAGGTTTACGCAGGCATCTTTCTAATGCTACCCGTTAGTGACACTGTTACTATTTCTGCCCCTACCACCAGCTCTGTCATCTCCGCATGGCTAAACTGCATAAAGCCTATGAGCTGAGCACAAAGCTGCCTTGTCCTAACAACCACATTCCTCCCTCTCCCTGTGGCTAGCTGTGGCCACGCCCCAGTGTGGGCAGAAGCAGCTGGCCATGTTCCTGAAAACTACCCATGTACGCTATCCCTGAATGCTGAGACCATTTGCTAACCAAGGTCCACACTTCTCATCTCTTCCAAAGGTAAAAGAAGGATCCTTCTGGGAATATGGAGCTGGTCTCCTTCAAAGACAGTCACTAGTGTTTAGAGACGCGGTCTTGGGGTAAAATCAGTGGAGAGCCGTTTTATAACTCTTTTCTTTGGCCATTGGCAGACACATCCTCCACAATAGCTTCCATGATAAAGCTGACCACAGCTTATTCCTACAGCAGTGCCTTCCCAATCCTCTTTTTCAGTAACAGGATTCTGAGTTTCAACTGCACATGACCACCTGGGTCTCTCAATCTCTCTCTGACCCCAGCTTCTTCCCACAGACAGTGCCTTCCCAATCCTCTTTTTCAGTGACAGGATTCTGAGTTTCAACTGCACATGACCAACCACCTGGGTCTCCCAAGCCACTCTCTGGCACCTGGCTGGGATCATGTGACTAGCTTCTGGCCAAAAGGAGGTGAGGACTGTGTAGTGAGTAGCGACACAAACCTGGGTGGCAAGTGACAAGACCAGAAATCAGGAGCAATGAGTAACCACGATGGGGACCATTCTGGAGGCTTTGCTCTGGATATTTCCTTTGGGTGTTGCTATGGAGCACCACTCTGTGGCCCATGCCCTCGATATATGAACCCATGGGGTCCAATGAACAGACTGCTGTCACCTACTCTGCAAGTGTTGGGGGTTAACACTTCCTTGATTGATTGACAGACAATAACCAAAAATCACAATATTTCCAAAAATGACCTTTCAGATCATGGTTATTGAGCCACACCATTCTATAAAGGTTGCTGTGCTTCTTGCAGACTTGATGCCATATCATTTCTGATGTACATAGATGATGGAAGAAATACCATCCTAAGCTCTTGTACAGCTACTTACTCCAGGTGACATCTAATCTGATCACTTCTCCACTTTCCAAATCCCACAGGCGCAGGCAATGATAAATTAGCTGTCATGGCCACCCGGCCAACAGCAACAACAAGACGCAATCGATGGAAAGACAATTACTAGGTTCAGAGCTTTTAGGATATACATTCTAGGATTGCTAGGATAGTATAAAGCTTATGATGGCTTCCTTGAAGTAGGTGGCATTATGCTTTCCATTTGCAGGTGAAGATGCTGAGACCAATGGCTTGTCCAAGCTCTCCCACCCAGTAATACAGCACATTGTAAAAATATTCCTAAGCACTGTCCTTTGATCTGTAGCAGAACCAGGAAACCACCACCCACTAGCTAAAAAACCAATACACGTGCACATACATTTTAATTTATGTGTTCACATATGTTTGGGGGCATGTGTGTTGGTGACCACAGGTCAACTGTTCCTCAACAGTTGCTCATCTTGGTTTTGGAGATAGGACCTGTAACATTGGTCTGGAGATCTTGGACTCTGCTGGGGGGGGTGGGGGGCGCTGGTCAGTGAGCCCCAGTGATCTGCCTGTCTCTGCCTCCCCAGGACTGGGATAACAAGAGTATACCATTACATCCACATGGGTGTAGGAGATGGAGCTTAGGTCCTCATGCTTGACCCAGCCAGTGCTTTCCTAATTGAGCGATCTCCCTAGCTCAGGCTTACATTTTAAAACAACAGGTAGAAACGTAAAAATAAGGATATTTTATAGCATGGAAAACTACAGGAAATTCAAATTTTAGTGTCCATAAAATGTTGAATTTTATCATAAAAATCATGGGAATTTGTTCTTCCTTGTTACAAAAGTATCCATGTGGTATTCTTAATTTTGCTTCTTAGTCCACTAAACCTGAAGTATTTACTCTCATGTCCATTACATAAAGTTTGCAGATCTCAGTTTATTGTAAAAATAATAACTATTTGTTGAGGGCTATGTGCAACAGTCCCCGGGCCATATATTTTTGCTCACTTAACTGTTTCCACGGCCCCAGTGGGAGCCACACCGGTAAGGGCTTTCCCGCCTTCCGCAGTTAAGTCCCTAGCGGGTCCCTGGCAACGCAGTGACCCAGCAAACCCACTTCTCTGGAAAGGGCCTGCTTCCTGGTCTCTCCCGCAGGGGCAGAAGGCTGAAGAGCGGGGGCGGGATGTGGGGACGGGTCGCAGACTCTGCGTCTGCACAGATCACCACTGGACAGAGAAGTAACTTTGCTGACAGCCGCGCCGGAGCCCGCGCGCTCTCTGAGCGGCGATGCACGGGACTATGCGCCACTACCTCCAGGACTTCCGCAGTGGGTTTTTACCGGAGCCTCCTGGGGGAGGGACAGCAGTGGCGGGATGGCAGGGCCATCCTCCTTGCAGCTCTCCCGCCCTGGGCCGCGCCGCCCCTTTCCTGTCGGCGCCACGCCCGGCGCGGTTGCATCAGAGCCGGAGGCGGGCGACGCACGTGGAGCGGGGCGTGCGGTCCGTGAGGCGCGCGCCGGCCGGGGGATGCTCTCACCCACAGGGTCCCAAATACCTAGAGTCACTTCCCCCTGCACACGCCCTCTCGGCCGCCAATAGCCAGGCGCCCCTAGCAAGTTGGCACCAAGCATTCTCTGCCTCCCGCCCTACGGAAACGGTCCCTCGGGTCTCCCAGCTACCGAGAGCTCTGCTGTCCCATCCTTGGGTCCCTAGTTGGGGACCGGCGCGCAGGCAAGCCGGACACTCACCTGACGATGGAGTCCGTCCCGGAGGCCTCGGGACTGCCGGGGCCACGGATGCTGAAGGCCTGGCCATCTTGCAGCCGCCGCCCGCGCACCCCCTCGGGGTCACCACCTCCGCTGCTGCTGCAGCTGCTGTTGCTGCTGGAGCTACACAGCTCACGGAGGCGACGCGCCGGGCCCGGGGGCAGCTGCTGATGGCCGAGCTGGCGCAGCAGGAGAGGCAGGCGGGCGCTCATGGTGCTGCGGAGCGCGGGGCGGCCGGTGCTCCGGGGGCGCGGAGATGCGGCAGCAAGTTCCTCTCCGGGTTGGCGAGGCTGGCGCCAGGGAGAGCCAAGCTACACAGTAACGGGCCAGCCGCAGGAAAGACTAGGCTCTTCCTCGTGGGAGGAACAGAGGCCCCTAGGGGGCACTGTACCTAGTGGCCGTGACGTTCGGGGGGCGGGGGCCAGCGGACGCGAGGCTGCTGGTTGGAGTTGCCTGAAAATCAAGGCAGAGGAGGTGGGGCATCGGGGTGGAGCTGAGCCCTTGCCCTGAGGTTGTAGGGCCAAGCCTTCTGCCTCAAAACTAGGTGACACCCTTGGTCTTCAGAATGCAGCTCACTTTCTGTAGGAGGTAGTGGCTCCCAGTCCAGTTTAGACCAGAGGGAAGGGTTTCTTACATGGGAAGTGGGAAGTGGCCTCAGGGTAAATGAGTCAGTACTTGGTGTTTGCTAGCTGGCTTTGTGGCGAGTCATTGGCCTCGGGACTGAGAGTCTTAGGTTTATAATTTCCAAATTCTAATTCCCACTCGGGCCAGTGGGAATAAGATTGTAACTTTGTAGTCCCCAAGTAAGGTGGGATAAAATGCGTTCAAGGTAGACAGTTTTTGGGTGCTCACACTGCGCGTGTGCTGGAAAGATAGGCCATTTAACCCCAACCGATATAAGAAGTTGTATGGCAATTCGCTTGATTTCCAACTGGGAGAACCTGGGGTTGCAGAGAAGTCATTGGTGTCTTGGCAGAGCTGTGAGCTTGCCCAATTCCAAGGATGAGCCTCCTCCTTTTCCTGTTTAAACATTTTACTTATTTATATGAATGTACTTGTCCAGGCCCGCAAGTAGAGGTCAAACAACCTGACAACTTGAAGTTTTACGGGTGGGGTGGGGTGGGGGCGGCGGGAGTTCTGGGGCTAGAACTCAACTTCACAGGTTTGGCAGCAAGTGCCTTTACCTGGTGAGCCATCTCGCTGGCACAGGGGTCCTGCTTTTGAATTGCATGGCCAAGCAGGTTCCAAAGAGGGTGCTAGGTAATGCTATTGTATCTGAAAGCTCTAGAGAGGGAAGGCCATCGCGTATGAGAAAAAAAAAGTGCACCTCATTGGAACCAGGAATCACAAAAATTTGCTTGCTGTGAAAAATCCCTATGATGGAAGTGAGTCAGGCCATAAGCCATTTTGAAGACAGTGTTTGAGAGGTTGCCTTCACTCATCATCACTGCTGTGGATTGGGAAAAGAACCTCAATGGTCCATATTTAAGTTAAGGACCTGGTCACCAGCTTGTGATGTCATTGGCAGATGGAAGGATATTTTAAGAGTTGAGGGCTCGATGTAGGAATTTACATCATTAGGTCATTAGAGATGTCCCCGCGAAAGGGATATTGGGACCTCTCTTCCTTCTTTTCATCCAGCTGCCATCAGGCAAACAGCTTTGCTCCATGTACACACCCCTCCTTGATGAACTGCCTTGCCACAGACCCCAAAACTACAGGCTGGCCAGCCATTTGTCTCAATCCGTGAGCTCATAATAAAAATCCCCCTGCCCCTTAAATGCTCCCTATCTCGGGTTGGGGATTTAGCTCAGTGGTAGAGCGCTTGCCTGGCAAGCACAAGACCCTGGGTTTGATCCTCAGCTCAAAAAATAAAATAAAATAAAATAAATAAAAAGCTTCCTATCTCAGGTATTCTTTACAGTAATGCAAAACACTGTTGAAAGCACTCACGGTGATCCAGCCCTGTAGAGTGTCACACTCTTCCTTTAAATTTGGTGACATGCTAAGGTACAATCTGTCCCCTCACCTGCAGGCCAGTCATTTTAAACAACCAACGTTATATTTTCTAGTCTTAAAATTTTAAGTGAGTTTTTTGTTTGTTCTTGTATTGGACATTAAGGTAATTTGTTTGAATCACTGAATTATGGGTTACAATGAATCATGTCAGCTGTCTGAGAAATGACTAATAGAATGTCATATTTCACACTGTTTGAACTAAGGGCTAGTCCATTGTGACCTATTTGCAATCTTTTTTTTTTTTTTTGGAGCTGAGGATCGAACCCAGGGCCTTGCGCTTGCTAGGCAAGCGCTCTACCACTGAGCTCAATCCCCAACCCCTATTTGCAATCTTAAGGGGCAATTAAGAAAAGAAATCACATGAAAGTTCAGAATAACAAATGCCTGGCTGAGGGGACAATTAAGGTAGTTTACTCAAATGCTCAGAATATTGATGTGGATAAGCCCAGAATCTGTGGCCAGCCTGGACCTAAAGACAACAGTGTCTAGCCCAAGCCAGGGTGCTATCATTACCCATCAGGAGCATTTAGAGTCTTACATAGGGTTATTCAATATGAAAGCCCATCTCAAAGGCTCAGGTGGTGAAGGCTTTCTTCCCAGCTGGTGGCATGATTGAGAGGTTATGAATCCTGGATTCATCATTTGATTAATTCATCGGCTATATAGCTGAATGGACTGTTGAGAGGTAGGACTTACCTGGAGGAAACAGGTAACTAAGGTGAAATCTTGAAGAATGTATCTTGTTCCTGGATTCTTTTTCTCTTCTCTCCCCCTGCCCATCTCTGTCTCCTCACTGCCATGAGGTGAGCAGCCTTGTTAGCCACATGCTCCCACTTCCAAGGCCACAAAGCCAGCCATCCATGGACTGGCTGTGAGCCAAAATACAACATTCTTCCTTTTAAGTTGTTAATGTTGAGTATTCTGTCCCAGTGATGAAAGGCTAACTAACATACACAGGTGTGGGGCACACTTGCACTATAAGAGATTTGTTGCAAGATATTTGATTATACTGTGTAAAGATGTGTCACTCTGTGTGGTTTAATAAAAAGCTGAATGGTCAGTAGTTAGGCAGGATTTCCAGGCACAGAGGATGCTGGGAAGAAGAAGGGTGCACTCGCCAGCTGGATACAGAGGAAGCATGAGGTAACAAGCTATGAGCTTGTAAGTTAATAGAAATGGATTAATTTAAGTTATAAAAGCTAATTAGAAACAAGCCTAAGCTATTGGCCAAGCTTTCATAATTAATAAGAAGTCTCTGTGTGGTTGTTTGGGAGCTGGCTGGTGGGATAGAAAAATCCACCTACAGAGTATAGAAATCGAGAGACAAAATTCTCAGGTTTGTTTCATAGACAAGCAGTTGTGACCGCACATTGAGAGAGCTGTCTAAATTTAATGACCTAAAAAGGAAACACTGCTTAAGGAAAGTCAGTTACAGTAGGAAGAAAGGTCTCTATTATGTTGAGATCTTTAAAAAATGTATTCACTAAATGTTCTTTCCTAGTAGACACAGGTGATTCAGCGCATGTGGCACTAACACTTGGACACAAGTTAAACAATATATCTGAGTTTAAAACATTATTTTATGGCCAGGCAGAGACCAGAGGTTAAAAGCACTGGCTGTTCTTATAGAGGACCAGGGTTCATTCTCATCACCCACATGGTGGATCACAACTGTAACTCCAGTTCCGGGGGGCTCCAACACTGTCTCTTGGCTTTTGTGGGCTTTGCAGTCATGTGGTACATTTACATCCATGCAGGCAAATACTATTATGCATAAAATAAAAAATAAAAACCTCACACATCTATTGAGTTGAGTTACTCTTTGCCAGGAGCTGCCCTGCAGCATGTGGGAAGGAATCCCCTGTGAATAAGAAAGCTCCAGACACAGGTCTCACTGAGTTTACTGTGTAGAGTGCTGTGGGTCACTGCCAGTTAAAGGGGAGTTGTGAGTATCATGGCTCTGGGTCTCAGAAAAGGAGAGGCACCACCCTAGACCCAGAGAGTCATCAAAAAGCCTCTTGGAGAAGGTGGCCCTTTGGCAATTGAAGGCAAGGATGGCTTCGGAGCTAAGTAAAGGCAAGAGTGGATGTTGGGTAGTGAGTAGACTGGGTAGAACGAACCATAGGAACAGAAGCCTGTAGTTTGGCGAGCATAATGAATTTGAGTTACTTAGAGGATGGAGGGGGGTAGGGAAAATGAGGAACTTTGACAAGTCAGGCTGAAGAGCCAACTGCCATATTATAGCTGGTCATGTCATCTTGTGAAAGACTATCACCCCAGAACTACTCCCTTGAAATGGTTAGGGTGATGGTCTTTGTGTTGTGTGTATCCAGCCACAGTGTTTTTTTTTAAAACACCAAGAAGACAAAGGGTAAAAGAAAAAGAAACATCTCAGATGATCAAAAAAAAAAAAAGTGTTAGAGGCAGCTTCTATTTTTTTTTTTCCCAGCAAAAAACAGTTGCTCTGTGCAGAGGCCAAAGCAAATGGAGGCAGAGGTCACCAGGAGTGATCAAGAACCCGAGAAGCCAGTATCCATGAAAATAGGGAGGCTACTTGGGGTCATAGTAGGATACAGTGGTGGTGAGTCTATGGTGTGATGAAGACTGCAATCCATAGGCTACACTTTCACTGGGCGAGAACAGCCAGAGCGGTGGTGGGTGACAGCACTCTGCTAACACAAAGATCTTCATTCCAGAAAGCCTAAGCTTCCAGGCAGGAGTTCATTCCAATTTTTATGTCTATGGATGTTTTATGGGCATGCATGTCTGTATCACATGCACACAGTGGCCGTGGAAGTAAGAGGAGGGTGTTGGATCCCCTGGAACTGGATTTACAGAAAGGTTGTGAGCTGCCATGTGGGTGCTGGGAATTGAACCCAGGTCCTCTGGAAGAGCAGCTAGTGCTCTTTACCTCTGAGCCACTTCTCCAGCCAATTTTTTTCGTTCATTGATTAGGGCAGGTTTGATAGTTGTCCCTTGAAGACTGAGGATTCCTAAAGACAGCATTTCTCCTCTGGGGAATAAACTCAATACATGTGTGGTCCCCTCCTCTCCTCCTGAATGAGATGAGTCTGGGGGAACAAGGGCCACTGTCCATGCAAAGCTCACTCTGTCTGCCCTTTACCCCTGACCTGGGAAACCAAGGCAGGCTGACTTACTAGCCTGTAAATAGGTAAACTCTCCACATGGCTCCCAGAGGTGAGTTCCGTGCTGAGGATCAAGCATGTGGGGGAGAATAGGCAGAGACAGACAGAGACATGAAGAGCTGAGAGGATGCCATTCTGTTTGTGTGTAGATGTGTCATGCTGGCTATGATCGGGAGGTGGGATGTGAGTATAAGGTGTACAGAGAAGGCAGGAGCCAGATGGTCAATGAGGAATCCATGTATTCCCGAAGAAAGATTGCATCTGGAGTAGATGCTTTGGAGGACCACCCAAGGGGTCAGAGGAAATGACATCAGTTTTGGACCATTCAGGTGGAGATACCCTGGAGGAAAGCCTCCTGTCCCTCAAGAAGGGAGTCTAAGCTAGAGAGGGTACTTTAGGAAACAGGCTATCAACAGTCGTCTAAACCTTGTGAGAATTCCTAACAGTCAAGGAGAATCTTTGGTCTCATACACCAGCATCCTATGGAGGCAGGCAGAGGCCAGGAAGGTAGGAGTCGTTAGTGAGCTGGCTCAGATGGAAAAATCCCTCACAGGAGCGTCATGTTCTTCATGCTTTCTGTGGTAGGTACTCATTTTCCCTCGAGAGGAGATCCTTTATCGTTTATCTAGAACATCTGTGGTCTAGCTGCCAACCAAGCCCATAAAGGGGAACAAAAACCATCTCCTCCAGGAGTCAGAGCAAGTTACCATTACTAATGTTGATTTTGCACCTTTGGTGTATTCTCCACAGAGCCATCTTATAGCATTGCCTCACCAGAATCCAGGACCAAATAGGCTAGTCTAGCCCCCACTCCCATCTCTCTTCTTCTAGCTAAGTTAGAAATGTGAATTTTTATTTTTAAACTTTCCCCCCCACATATCACAAGTTAGATTCAGCCTCTGGCTCATAGACTCCAACTTAACTTGTCTACAGAAGAAGGAATTTGCTTACACCATGGTCTCGCTTTGGGGTTCCATGAAAGCCCTGTGGGCAGTTGTATATTGCTATGCAAACAGGGCATTTGGGGGCTTGTGTTTGCCCACACAGCAGAAGTTCTGATCACTCTCGAAGCCCTGTTCTTTTATGCTATCCTAAAACCACATGGCTTCAGAATTAGTGAGTCTGCCTGTCCCTTGTTTCTTCAAATTGTGTGCTGTGTGTGAACAAAGCTGCTGTCTGAGAAATAAGGCCTCTTTCTAGTCTATAAAGGGGACTTGGCCTGTGGCATGCACTGCATTGTAGAATAGGCAAGGCCTGTATTTCGACACTCAGCCTTCTGTAATTGTTCCCTCCACCCCACCTGACTTCTCTTCCTATATCTGTGAGCCTGGTTACTCTATGCTTTCTTCATATCCCTAGTAGCAATGATCAGGAAAGGCTTTTGTCTGAATGAAATTCCCAGGATGGTATGGGGGACCACCCTGATACATTGATGCTTAGGTACCACCCTGATACATTGATGCTTAGCTGAAAGCTCCTGGAAATCTGCAAAATAGTCATCTCCAGAATCCAAGAAATAGAAAAGGGCAAGGACTCATGAATTGCCACTTTCCCATAATTGGATGGCGCTGTATTACTGATGGTGCTATGAATTTAAAAAATAGATTTATTTACTTTATTATTTTATGTGTATGAGTGTTTTGCAAGCATGTATGTATGAACACCACATGTGTGCCTGGTGACCATGGAGGTCAGAAGAGGGCATCAGATCCTCTGGGACTGAAGTTACAGACAGTTGTGAACTGTCATGTGGGTGCTGGGATTCAAACCCAGGTCCTCTACACAGCAGTCAACGCTCTTCATCACTGAATCATTAATCTAGCCCTGCTGTAAGTTTCTAAAAGCTAATTATTGGTTTGTTATTCCTGCTTGTCTCCATATGCCCCTGATTTGACTGTGTTCTCTTGCTTTGGGCTTCAGTAAGTTTTGAACTCTTTTTAGTCAATCATTAAACATGAGTTGGTCAAGTACAAATTGCCCTGTACGATGCAGAACCCGTACAAAGCATTGTATGGAATCAAATTAGACAAGAGGTACATGTGCTACCATTCAGAATGTTTATCTACAAGGGAACTTTGATCTCCTATAAAAGAGCTTTCAAATACATTGGTTTTTTTTTTTCTTTTTTTCCCCCTTTTCCAGAGCTGAGGACCGAACCCAGGGCCTTGTGCTTGCTAGGCAAGCGCTCTACCACTGAGCTAAATCCCCAACCCTTCAAATACATTGTAAAGCAAACATCCTAAATTAATTTAGTTATATAAAATGATGAAAGGCGTGAAAAGTGTGCCATCCCAGAATATGCTTAATTGGTGAGTTGATAATTTTAGGGTATAATCAACTGGAAAATCCCAAACTTCAAGAGGGGGCCATTGGGTCTGTCTTACCTACAACAAGCCATGTAGATTCTCTTGGAGAGTTGCCTTGATGTCAGAGACTGGGCACTAGGACTGTACTGAACCTGCACAAAGCTCTGAATTAGCCCCCATTTCCCTTCAGCTACTACATGTGCAACCCCATCTTTGACTCTGTTAATAATAGCTCTCAAATTTACTACCCCAGCCCAAAGATCTATTTGTCCTTGCCTTCTTTTGGAAAGTTATTGATGTCTAAAACTACCATGCTTTGGCCAATTCTTTGGTTTTTATTCTTCTGTAAATATCCCCATGTTTATATAAAACTAATAAAACTGTAATATTTTTCTCATGTTAATTGGATCCCTGGATCCAACCAGAGTCAGAGTGTCCAGGTAGGGACTAAGAGGGGAGATAGAGGAAATCTCTCCTCCACCTTGTACAGTGAGATTTTGCATTTATCTGATTCTCAGATGTAACATAATGCCACAGTAGTGTTGGAGTTCCATGCTGTAAGCTAGATATAGAGGTGGGGTGAGAAGAAAATTGTGAGGATATACATATGCCTTGAGACATTTTAAAGAAAAATTAGTATGCACAATAAAGCTTCAGATCTTATACACATAAGGTTTCTGATAAAGACATACTGATTGACATAAAAGTTTGAGGCTAGCCTGGGCTACAGAGTATAAAGCTACATGGAGAAATCCTGTCTCAAAAAAACCCAAAACAACAACAATAACAACAACAACAACAACAAAAAACAAAAACATTAAATTCTCATTCCTGAGGGAAAGAATTGAGTGTGCCCTTACCTGGCCAATTAGAGAAAGCCATGGCTGACGCAGAGGACTAAGGGCTCATAAAGAACTGTTAACATTTACTCTTCATATTCAGTGTTCTTCCTCTAATGTCAGAAGGCAACTTATCAGACAGCTAAATATTTTCCCCTTTTTCCTGAAGACTTATGCGGAGATTTCACACACACCATGGGTCTTTGGTTGTCACGGGCTTGTCTAAATAACACATGACTTCCAGGAAGTCACCACAACAAGGAAGATCTGAGGCCTCTGCCTCAGATGTTTAGAGATGTCTCACTTTAAAGAAAGATGCTCAGCAGCTTTTCTCCATGGGTGGAATCAGGAAGCCTGTAATTTTAACTGAATTGGCTAGGGCTTTGTATTTGGAAATGGTTTTCCTTAAAAAGCTTAAAAAGTATGTACCCATTTATAGATGCATGCTTTTAATAATTTTAATCTGTCAAAGAAAATTTGAAAGGTAAAGTTATATGAAATAAGCCTTACTATGTACCAAAAATTTAGACCAACTTTTCAATTTAATAATAAAAATGATGTCTTGTTATTACATTTTTCTATGAAAAGGTTTTTAATTTAGTGACTGAACTTATTTTAGCCTCCTGTCAAGAAAACAAAAACCATTTCAGACACTAAGCTTACTATTTCAAAAGCAATCTAGATACGGGAAACTGGTTTGTCACGAGCCACTGAGACTTAATATATCCTCTGCCCTAGTTCTGCTGCTGTTGGAGGAAACATCATGAGCTAAAGCAGCTTGGGGAAGAACAGAGTTTATCTTAGCTTACTTACATTTCCAGCCCACAGTCTGTCATTGAAGGAAGTCGAGGCAGGAGCTCAAAGCAAAAGCCACTGGAAACGAGGCTTGCTAGCTTGCTCTCTGGCTCACCAGCTCATGCTCAGCTCACTTTCTTATGTAGTTCAGGATCACCTGCCTAGGGATGGTGCTGCCCACAGTGGGCTGGACCCTCCTACATCAGTTAATAATCAGGACAATCCCTCACAGACACGCCCACAGGCCCATGTGATCTAGGAAATTCCTGAAATGAGGCTTTCCGCTTAGACGATGTCAACTTGATAAAGCTACTTCAGACATACTTTTTTTTTTTCTTTTACCTTGAATCATTCTCTCTGTGGTTCACAGGGCAAGACAAGAGTATTACAGCCAAACAGTTTGGAAACCATATGTTCTAGTGCAAATACAATTCAAACAAAAATTTACTTTGCACTTTACAAACTTTATTAAATAATGGGCATTACTAAGTTTCATTGTCTTATATACACTATTTAAACTATGTTTTCCAAGATGCATTACTTTCCCCACCAAAAACAAGTAGGTCAAAAGTGAAATTATAAAAAAAAAAAAAAAAAAAAAAAAAATTGGAACCTTCAGTATAGGAACCCAGTAAGAACTTTTAAGTACATAAAACTCCCCCCCCCAAGTATATACATAGCCACCCACCTGCAAAATAAACTATTTTAAACAAAAGCACTGAATTGATAACATTGAGGGAACATCTGAGCACGTACACACACAGACACACAGATACACATGGCTCTCAAAGTCTGCAGCCTGGTCCACAGAGGTGAGCAATAACACTACAGATTTATCCTAGAACCCAAAAGACCACATACATTTTGTACAATATGACATCCACCTTTGTAGGTGACACCAAACTGCAAGAAAACACTGGTGTGAAGAATTAATAATTTCTGAGACTCAGACAGAGCAGTAACAAGGACTATATTTGAATGTGGGTCACATAGACTAAAAAGAAAAAAAGCAAAGCAGGAAACTATATCCTCGAACAAGGGTCAGGAAACTTAAAAAACAAAACAAAACATAAGCCAACAAACAAAAGCAAATGATACAAATTTGTCTAGTAAATTCTAAGAAGAGAAGAATTCTCATCTTTTCTGCTATTGCTTTATCTGGAAAACTAATGTCATTGTTTAAATACAAGGAATGGAAAAAAAAAAAGGAATGTTTTCAGAACCATGTAATTCAGTGCTGGGGATCAGTCTGGGCCTGAGACCATGAGGCGAGGGCTCCACCACCAAGTGTCACCCTCAGCCCCAAATGTTTTGGTAACTACCGGAAAAGGAAAGGGTTCAGAGGACAGGAAACTCGAAGCAACAACAACAACAACAACAACGACAACAACAAACACTGTAGGAACTAATTTGTAACATAAGGTTGGTCACATTTTTAAGTTGCACAGTTGAAACTAAAGAGGGATCTGAGTTTAAAAGAGGAAAAGAATTATGGGAAGCTGTCAGTGATTCTTTTTCCTGTCTACCATTAACGACAGGCCTGAATCTTTCCCTACAATTCCTATCATATCTTCTTAAATGGAACCAATTGTTTCATTCAAAGAGAGAGGAATAGGTTAAAACAGAAGCCGAGGGGGTGAGGAAAGACTCCAGAATGTTCTATGGTGTAACGTGAGAACAGAAAGGGTACTGTGAGAGAAGAGTCTGCATTTATGGAGCCTTCAATAAACTGTTTTTATGAAGTAGCAATACATCTGTCTTCATTTCTCTTTGCATCTGTTCCTATCTACAAGGGGTTAGAATGGTAGGCTATCACAGTGAAATGTTGTATAAGATTACAATTACAGCGTAAAGGAAGTCACTAGCTAGAACCCAGCAACCAGAGGCTGGGTTCTTCTGTATGTTCCAAAACACTGAAAGAGGCCCTAGGTTATGGACTGTTTAGAAACTAAACTCTTGCCCATATCTGTGGCAAAGACTTCTCAAGTAGGGCATTCAGTCACGCCCAAAGTGCAAGAAAGTGTCTATGAAGATCTGCTATAGGTGGGTCATTTTAATGCATTTTGTCTTATTTTAACTGAGGACTTACTCTGTATTGGTAAGAGACTGACATATATAGTAGTATAGTAGGATTGTGGGGCTTTTTAAAGGGGGGCAGTTCTCCCTTAGTTGTAAGAAATAATCAGATTGTTTCCATAAGTCTCCCTTATCTTATCTAATAATTAAGTTGGCTTGTATTCTTTTAAGCTTGGATTCTTTTTCTTTTCTTTTCTCTCTTTCTTTCTTTCTTTTTCTTTTTTTTAAGATTTATTTATTATGTATACTGTGAATGTTCTGCCTGCACAAGAGGATACCAGATCTCATTATAGAAGGTTGTGAGCCACCACGTGGTTGCTCTGGGAATTGAACTCAGGACCTCTGGAAGAGCAGCCAGCTCTCTTAATCTTTGCACTATCTCTAGCCCTGAGCTTGGATTTCTTTAAGCCATGAAAGAAATAGTTTATTTCACCTCAGATATTGTAGAATTACCATAATTAGTGGCACACCATTTGGGCCTTGTCTGGGAAACATAGGCAAAGATTATTTTTTTCCTAATAGCAAGTTGGCCTTAGGGCTACGTTTCAGATTTTTCAATAGTCACATAATGTTGGCATCTAAATGAAATGTGATAGGAACACCAGTGTGGGAACCTTGACATCCACGATGAAGCTATATTCTCATCAGTGATCTCTGGCATACAACGGCATTCTTGAGTCTTGCCATAAATATAACAGAAATGCCACATATAATTCTTTAAATAACTTTAGTTTCTCTTTTTAAAAACTGTGAAAGAGACTCGTGCTGCCTCTGAGTCACAGAATAAAACTTCTTGGGGTGTGTGGGGGGGAGGTGATCTAAGAATTATATGAGCACTATAGGTCAGGACATGGGGAAAATGTCACCGTCCGCTAAAAGCTGCACAGAAAGAATGCCTGTTTTACACCTCTGGTTATCACAAATTTGTTTTAAACTGGTACATATATTTAAAAAACAACAATAACAAAACACTTCCTCCCTATTGGTAACTTGGAAGCCTCAGGCGCCAGTTCGGACTGTTCTAGAACCCTAGGCGAAGCTGCTGGAGCTGAGACACTGAAATTTCTCCCTCAGAGACTGGACGATGTTTTGCTGATTGGGTGACGGCCCCCTCCACAGATAATCATTCAGTTTGTCAGAGTCCTTGCACGCTGTCAGGTAAGGGGGAAGCCCAAGCCTGCTGCCCACTGGCTCTTTCAAAGAGCAAGGTGTGCTGTGGGTACCGGAACAGTCAGGGTCTGGGATCTTTGGGTCAGACTTCCTGCCCTGACTCAGAGAGAGATCCAGCCCCGCCTCCTCCTCTTCGGACTTTATCTCCACGTAATCATCTTCATCTCCCTCAGACTCTTTGAAATTAGAAAAGTAGTTCCGTGTCGCTACTTGGGCACTTAAGGGTAGATTTCTATTTACCACCAGAACTTTCTGTGAGTCTTGGAGTGTGAGATCCGAGCGCTTTCGAGTGTCCTGTTGACAGGAGTCCGCCACGCCTGACAGCAAGTCCTGTTGGCTCGCACCTCTGGGATTCTTCTGTAAAGACAGCCGTTGCTTTTTTTCTGTCTCACTCGGGTAGTTGATGGAGTCAAGAGACTTGTTGATCAAGACTGAGGAAGATGACTGGGGCCTGCTATAAGGTTGGGGTTTCACACCGATTGCTTTGCGACCCAGTGAGTTGTAAAGATGGCCTGCACAGGAGTTCTCTTTGTGGGGCTGGTTGACCACCACGCTGAATCGCTGCTGTGCGGAGCCCAGCAGGGGATCTGACGCTTGAAGAGAAGGCACCGAACAAGCTGCCGACAACTGTCTGGGAGTACTTTTGGCCATGCTGTCTAACGTGGGATAGTTTGCCTTTGCGTCTTGCTCTGGCTGGGCACAGAAATCCGCTAACTCTCCGTTACTATAGGGCGAATGCCAAAGCCAGTCCTCACCAGCGCGCTGGGCCTGGGGAGGCGAGGCAGGCCTGTGGGGAGAGGGTTCTTGGGTCCTGGCCCAGCCATCCTTCTGAACTTTAAGGGGTGTCTCTCTGAACACGATCTGGTCATACAGTTGGGAATATTCAGCAATCCTGGCACCTGGAAGGCAGATATTGAAACAATAAGTACACATAGGATTATCCTCACCTAGGAAGATTAAATATAAGAACATAACACCCTAATAGATGTATTAAAAAGTGGACAGTAGACTTAAGATTAAGGGTAAGTAGTCACTGAGTGCAATGCTAATTAAAATAATCCACAGTTTAATAAAAAACAGAGTTCATTTAATGGGATTGAATTTCACACTATTTTATCTGAATAGCAGATCTACAAGGGTCCAGTGTGGGTCATGAAAATTCCTTTAATCCATAAGGTAGTGTCAGTGCTGAAAACAAGCCAATGAGAATACCAGAGCTTATGTTCTGCTGTATAAAAGCACCTCATGTCCACTAAAAGCAGCAGGACCACAACGCTGTAGCCACCCCTGGCTTCAGGCTCCTCTTGTTCGCCCTTGGACAAGTTTTCTTAGAGACCTTGGCTCCTGGCAGCTGTTTCAACATCCTGCTTTCCAAAAAACCCTCTACTGCACCGCCTAGAGGCCAACATCCTTTAGCTCAAGTAAGGGCTAGCTCACATATCCTTTCTCATTCCTCCAAAGCCAAGAGCAAACCTCCATGTCTCCAAGCCATCAAGAACAGATCCCTTGCTCACGAACTCCATAACTGAATGCTATCTGGCATGGACTTAAGAATGGGACGTGACAGTTACTTCCAAAAACACATTTGCCACCTATAATTAAACCACAGCCCCTTCTCCATGCTGCCTTACTTCAGAGTGCAGTCATCTCTAAAGATAGGACCCAGATTTTGATATGCAATGGAGAGCATTCTCCCAAGCCAGCAGCACATCGAGTCAGGAGCTGTTCCCAGCTGTGACCCTGGCACACATGACTGTCATGACATCAAGGAACACCTGTGTATTGCTCAGACCTCCTCTGCATAACATCTGTGAAGGAAGTCCATCCCATCTATGACAACCAGCAAGTGACATTAGATATATTGGTACTATTTCCATGCTTGGTAACCTGTTGTGGGTAAAGTCTCCTTTAAATTTCAGTGACAGACACATTTAGTGGAACTTCTGCTCTTTCTTCTGTCTACCTTTCTTGAAGATGGAAACACCTCGCTGGCATCATATGCTGCTATCTGTAACCCTTCTGTCCTTTCACCCTGCAACCCCTGCTCCCAGAAATAGAGTCCAACCATTTGTGCAATAATGTCTTATTAAGAGCTTATATTCAGGGTCTGGAGAGATAGCTCAGAGGTTAAGAGCACTGACTGCTGCTCTTCCAGAGGTCCTGAGTTCAATTCCCAGGAAGCACATGGTGGCTCCCAACCATCTGTAATGAGATCTGGTGCCCTCTTCTGTATACAAAATGAATTTTAAAAAATGGAACCTTTAAAAAAAAAAAAGAGTTTATATTCAGATGCTTTGGGTTTTCAACTCCATTTTAAATTGCATTTAAGGACAGAGGATAGTGTTCAGAAATTTCTAAAAGCAAAAACTTGGCAAATTGTTCCTTAAGTAGTGCAGTAAAGACTTGTAATACCAATTCAACATGCAGCAGCACCTCAAGAGATACTACACAGCCATCTACTTGGATTGCAGCACTCTGTGTCAGCCATTTTCCTAAAGCCTGGTATGTGGCATTAACCATGACCCAACCACAGAGAGCTGGGACTTCAGACGAAGTCATATGGTTCACTTGAGCATCCCTCTCACACTGTAAGTAGCCCTGAACTGAGCCACAGCTGAGTCAGGGGGAACTGAACTTCCACAAAGTTCTAAAGAGATGACAACTGGAAGAAGAGCGGAACTAATGCATAATTCAAATAAAAGTATTCTGGCATAAATTTACCCATAAGGTTTTATTGGAGGACATGGCTCCTGACTTTAGTGTTTAGCTAACGTAATATAATGTAAAAATACTCATGCAATACATTATGTCTAAAATACTCATTGCATTTGTCACACCTTTTTCCTCTCATACTTTCCTTGTCTTTGCCTAATCAAGTCTCACCCATCCCTCAAAATCCTCCACAAACCCTAGTCTACTCAAAACCCCGACTTCTTTCGTAAGCCTTATATGGGGCTGGAGGAAGGGCCGTGCTTCCAGACAACCCAAGTTCAGTTCCCAGCATCCACACTGGGCAGCCTGCAACTGCCTGTAAACTCCAGCTCCACGGGATCCAACACACTTATCTAGCATCCAAGGGCACCTGCATGCACACAGTGCACATGCTCAGGCACGCATACATATGTATAAAATAAATACATTTTAAAAATCTTATATGCGTGTACTCAAACCCATGCACACAAACAGAAAAGCTATATATGGCTAATCACCTCCATAGGCTAGTTCATTATTGAGGATAATCTATGAGCTTTTGGTCTCAGAGAAACAATGTTGTATACATAACTTCTAGAAGGAAACTGATCTCAACTATTTTATCACATGGATTTTTTTTTTTTTTCACCCTTTCCTTTTGAGCACAGGGTTTCAAATCTATGGGTCTTTCCTGAGACCACCCAAGAGAATCAAGACAACATGGAAATCAGTCCACAAGCAGCGAAGGGAAAACAGGAAGATGGCCTTGGATTAAAATGCTTCCCAGAGATAATACCTGCTGGGTACTTTAGTCTTTAGATGACAAAGAGGGGGACCATTGATAAAGTCTGAATATAACATATCTCACTAGAAGAGAAAACTGATCTCAGTTCTCTCTCTCTCTCTTTCTTTTTTGGTTTTTCAAGACAGGGTTTCTCTGTGTAGCTTTGCGCCTTTCCTGGAACTCAGTTATTTCTTGTCTCAATTTTTCCACTTGAGAGAGTTTACACCTTGCATGATGCCAGTATGAACAAGACAAATTTTCAGAGCTCAAGCTGTGATTAAATAGAATCTGTTAGCTGGATGCATAGAAGATGGCTGGCCACCATTGGCCTCTTAGCCTAGAAAACCCAGGACTAGTCTATGGGTCAAAGTTTGACTATGACCTTACTTCTGCTACTGTCCATATAGGACATATACATTATTATTACATGATAATATTAGGCTGTCTTTTTTTTTTTCTCAATGTTTGAAAGTTGGAGTTCTTTTCATTAAAGATTAAAAATGGAAACAATTCTTGTGGCAGGAAATATCAAACATGTTGATTTCAAGACAGAGGATTAGAAAAATATTGGTATTTATGATGTTGCTCATATATAAACAGAAGCATAGAATTGTGCCCTCCCTACATTACACAAAAAGTTCTCAAGCCTATATGAAAATATCACCCAAAATACAGGAATCCAAGGAGTCTCCTTGGTCTCGAATACTATCAGCTAAACAAGATGGCCACATGTTACAACAGGTTCTAAAAGGTGGGAGCAACTGGACCTGGTTGGGTGATTTATAGGTGGACATGTGACCCGGGGCCTGTAGACCCCGGGGACAGAGTTCAATAAAGATGCTCGAGGGTTTCAGCAGGTGAATAGGGTGCTCTTCCTTCCGCACAACACCGAGAGCAAGCTCCTGGCAAAGTGGCAAGGCCCATGCGCAGAAGTCTGGAGAATCGGTCCATTCGATTACGACGTCCTGTGCCCAGATAAACAAGAGAGAGAAAAGGAGTCATAATGTCAACTGATTGAAAGCCTAGTGGGCACAGGAAGTGGCCTTGATCACCCAGATGGAGCCAGGTCTGAGAGATGGCAGGCCCCGGGGGCATGCTTCTGCCATGTGGAGGGGAAGACAGCCCTGTCAGGAAGACACCTTGGCAGGGAATGGTCCTCTTTGTTGGAGGACGATGTCAGTAGCAGCCTAGTAACCCACTATGTCAAGAAAAGACCCAGATACAAAGCATTGAAGAGATCTTGTGGGACCTCGAGAAGACAGCAGGATGAACCAGGAGGCACAAAGGCAAATGGAACCCCAATCGGCAACCACAATACTTCAAAGGCGGTAAAAAGAATTCATTCAAAGAAGTTCTAGGTCCTAATTCTTTAGTTCTGAGAAGCTTGCTTCAAACAAGCTTAGAGTTTTGCATCTTAATGGCTGGCTCATATCCTAGTTGGTCTGGCCCTGGCTATTACTAGTACACTGTAGTCTGCTGGCATAATCAACTCTTCATTATCATCATCAGAAATGTTAGTACTATATTTTCTCTGAACGTGGGAAACAATGGCCTGGCCTCAGCTATTGGCTGAAATTACCACTATGAAACTTCTCCCAAGGCCACCTACTCCACCCCACCCACAAATCCTCCTGGAGTTTGGCATTAGTCACTTTCTGAAACTATAAAACAACTTGCTTAGCAAGACAAGCATTGGAAAGAGGATGTAACTGACTTTAAGCATGCTATTGCCTGGGGGAACAGAAACGCATTCTAGTCTCTCCCGCCATCACACAGAAGTCAATTTTCACTTTAATTTTATCATAAAGAAGAATTCAATGAGTCTGTAAAACCCTTCAGAAACCAAGTCCAGGCCTGCACTTCCTTATCTGGTAGGAAACCACTGAACATGAAAACTTTTAATACTTTAAATTATGGCACATTTTTTCCCCTCATGGACCTGTTGCATTCATTTAGGACTTAGATGTCTCCTTCCTACTGTCCAGTTTCCATGGAGATAAAGAAGTCAAATGCAGAGAGAGGAGGTTAGTGGCATCCACTGGTCTGAGTGGCATTGATGTGCACAAATGTGCCTTGTCTTGAGGCGGATTTGCTGACCCTGTTGATGCCATTTGGTTTTAACTTCCATATTTGTGGGGTTTTTGTTCATTTGTTTTTGAGACAAGGTTTTTCTATGTAGCCCAGGCTGGACTCAAACTAAGATCTTCGTGCCCTGGCCTCCTGGGTGCTGGAATTATTGGTGTGCCCCATTGTATCTGACTTGGTTTCTGCTTTTAATTAGAAAACTGACTTTTTTTCTTTTCATACTGAGGTCATTCTTTGTCAGGAAATGGGATTTCTTTCCTTTTCTCTCTCTCTCCCCCCCTTTTCTCTCTCTTCCCTTCTAGTCCTTCCTCCCTCCCCTCTCCCTCTCTTCCTTTCTCAACAGGATCTCACTATGTAGCCCAGGCTGACTTAGAACTGGGTAGAACTCATAGATCCTCTTGTTTCCACATCCCAAAGCCTGGAATTTCAGGCTGTGTTACAGGGCGTGACAAGGGTAGGGTTCCTTAAAATATGGACTTAAACATACAGATACCAGGGACTACGGATGTGGCTGAATTGGAAAAATGCTTGGCTAGGCCAGGGTTCAATCCCAGTGCCACGTAAAACCATGTGTGGGGGCACCTACCTGTAACCCCAGCTTTTAGGAGGGGGAGCAAGAAGGTCAGAAGTTCAAGAGGTTCAGGGACACAGGGAGTTTGAGGCCAGCCTGGGCTACGTGAGTCCCTGTCTCAAAAGAGAACAAAGACAGATTCCTATACCCAACCCTAGAAATTAGTGTCTGGGAGGGATGAAAAGATTTCCTAAGGAGAACTCCCCTCTTGCGTTTTCTTTCACCAAGCTGCATTATTTATCCACAACTCAAGGCTTCTCACGGATCAGTGTTTCGTTCTGTCTTTCAAAATGTCACACCAGGAACCACTTGCTCTTGCACCCCTGCTTCTTGCCCAGGTTACATCTAAAAGCCCAGTTATGTCCACAAAGGATGTCCGACGGAAGAATTAAGCTTCTTGGAAACACGGAGTGACAAGACCAAGTGAGATGGTGTTGAACGCACAGTAGCTAGCTGCCCTGTAAAGTCTCCAAGTCGTAGCTGAAATACGTGAGTGCAAATGAATTGTGGTTTAGAAAAACACATAAAAGTGGAGGGCTAGAGATATAGGTCAGTGCTTGAGAGCACTGGCTGCTCTTCCAGAGGACCTGGGTTTGATTTCCAGCACCCACTGGCAGCTCACAACTGCAACTCCAGTTCCAGTGGATCCAACGCCCTCTGCTGGCTTCCTCTGGCACTGCACACACATGGTACATAGGCATACACACAGTGATACACAGAAGATAAAATAAATAAATAAACCTTTGAAAAAGACTCATTTTTTTTTGTCTTTGCTAGCAGACGTGGGCCCTTCTTTGTTGTACGTACATGTTTGTGGCTATGTATGCCTGTGTACATGGAGGCCTGAGTGTCTTCCTCAGCTGCTCGCTACCTCGTCTTCTGAGACAGAGTCTCTCACTGAGCCTAGATTGACTGGCCAGCCAGCTCTAGTGAGCTACCCTCCTTGTCTCTGCCTTCCCAGCCTTGGGTGACAGGCATGTCATGCTGTACCTGGCTTCTTACATGGGTGCTAGGGAGCTCAACTCAGGTCCTCACGTTGTATGACAAGCACTTCACCATCTGACCTCATCTCTGGGCTAGGGGTGAGCACTTATGTTGGGATTCCACCATAAACAAGACAGCAGCCCTATTCTAGATGATTCCCAGCCACAGTGGTTTTGAGGAGCACCTGCTCCCCAACACATTGTAGATTCAAAGAAAAATGCTTATGTGTCTTTCATACGCTAAAGCAGTTAGCTTCGTTCACATTTCAGGCTCCTTTTGAGAAATGTTTTCCTAAAAGTGCGAACTCCATAGTAATATTACATGTGCAGCAAACCCTGAGGCCCGACCATGGTCTAGTTTATGGGATTCAACTGAAGTAAAGTGGGAAGGGCCAGCAGCGGCTCTGTGGCCCGTGTGATACGAGACTTGAATGGCTTTTCTCATAGGTGTGTCCACTCTAAGGACAGCTAGAATTGGGAAGCCTGTTCCCACAGCTGAGTGTCTAGAAGGAAGAATAGAGCACAGAACATACCAATGGCAGGCCCTCCTTGCCTCTTCTCTTCCAAGATGGCCACCAGGTCTTTGTGAGTGGGCTTATGTTGACTGGACGGTGGCTGCTCTAGCTCGGGGCTTCTCACTTTCAAAAGCTGATTTGCCTTCTTAATCTTTTGGCTATACTGCCTTGCCATCATAAAGACCCTGCTCTTGGTATTATCTGTGGCCATCCCAAGGTCAGAGCTTTCTGGGTCTGTCTGGGGCAGGTTGTAGTTGGCCAGGTCATAGGGACTGTCCACAGGAGGCACGTCACTGGCCAGAGAGAGTGGGTTCAAACTCATGAAGGAGCCTTCTGTAGAAGTCAGGTCATCTTCGTGGGAGCAGTTAGCCCTGCTAGCTCTGGAAACCCGGCTTTTCCCAGGCGTGAGAAAAGTCTGGCTCCCAGGAAGGGACAGCATAGATGTGGCACGTCCTGCATCTCTGCTCAGCGCGCGGGTATTGTCGACATACAGCCTCTCCGGCACATCATCTTTGCTTACAGGAAACGCGGCGAGGAGGCGGTCTCTCGCTTTGTCTTCATTTTTCTTGATGTAATTTTCCAGGTCGTTCCAGATTTCATCTACTTCTTCTGACAATTTGTCTGACAGAGCCTTATCTGCAATAGGCAGGTTACAGCGGGGAGAATCATATAGCAAACTCAAATAATCAGTGTCCGAGGGTCCCTGATGGTAAGACACATCGTCCTCACTGAACTGGAGGCTGTCCTGGGAGACAAAGGGTCTCAAGCTGTCACAGCATGCAAAATCAGCTTCCAGTCCCAGGAAGGTGCTTCTTTTGGGCTGCTTAAGGCTGCTGCATTTGAAGTCCAGTGATGGTGGGTCTGGAAGCCCTATGGTGTCATAGATGTTTTCTTCTCCTACTTGGAGATCATGTATGCTTTGGTTAGATGCCTCTTGACCACTGGGAGCTGCCTCTTTCTTTGGGTAGAGAGAGCTTGTACTGAGACTAGCCTGCCTCTTTGAGAAGGCTAACTCTGGAGTGCTCTTGGGGCGAACAGAGTCTCTAGGTGATTTGGGGAGAGAGAATTCAGCTTCATCCCGCTTAGCAACCATTAACTTCAAGTCTTCGAAACTTATGTTATCATAGACATGGTCTATGTCATCAATTGTCAACTCTACCGATGACCCAAAGGGAGTCATCCCTCCCTGGCCTCCTGGTTGAGAGCCATTCTGCAGTTCTCTCCTGGGACAATACTGGGAGCCATCACTGTCCCTACTTCTTACTTCAGGAGGGCATGTGTTGCTTTCACCAGCACTGCTGGCCCGTCGGACTATCCTGTGACCGGAACTGGAGAGCTCTGCGGGCTCAATCAGTCCCAGGTGCCAGCTGCAAGGACGATTCGAAGTGTTCTCTTCACACAACCTGGTGGAATTGAGATCCGAGGAGGAAAAGGACGGGACGAACATCTGGTAGTCATCATTGTCATCGTCTTCGTTCTCCTGTGGAGACTGGCGGCTGGGAAACAAGGACTGCCTGACGTGGTGATCCGCCCAGAGGCTTCGGACGCCCCCGCCCCCACGAAGCAGACTGATGATGGCCGAGCTGCTTGGCTGGCTGTTCCTCTGGGCAGGAGAAGGTGTGGCAGAAGTCAGCTGGGAAGAACCTTCCTCTCTAGAAACCTGAAGGAGACAGACACATAGCCACTGAATTATTGCACCACAGGGAAGATGAATTATTGACCACTGTGGGAGGGGATCTCACCCATGTAGCTAGACTGCCACATTGTTAAAGAAAATGATCACCAGGCATTGCTGGCTTTCAACTGAGTTGAGGGGCACTTCAGATTTTTGAAAAGGAGGCAGAAAGGGCGGGGATATTTATTTAAAAAGTGGGTTTAGGCAATTTGCAGATGTCTTCTGTAATTAGTTTTCATGGCCAATCTATGAACTAGGTATGGATATACCGGGATTATACCGAGGAAACCCAGGCTCTGGAAGAGTCAGTAACTTTTTTTTCTGGTTAGTGATAAGGGTAGAGGTCAAACCTAACTGACTCCACAATCTTTGCTCCCAAACAGAACAGAAGCGAAATACAGCAAGTGTGGTAGAAATCCAGTGGATAAATGAGTGTGCATCGGGGCCCATGCCTTAAGACCTGCTCGTATGCAAGGCTTTAGTGAGCCTTCATTTCAATGTCTTACTCCTGGAAGTCTTTCCTAATTTCTGGTCTTATCAGGAGCCCCTTCTCACACTCATCACACTACTGTTAGGAGACAGAATTTTGCTAGTGAAACAATACACTGGTAGCTCGTTTGTTTATTTTCCTTACATGACTTCTGCCTTCATAAAGCTGTGTAGTTCTGAAGTGGACGTTCCTGGGTGGACTTTGTGGAGGATTGGTGCAAAGTTTCCCAGGATGGAAAAGCTTTAACTCCAGCATTGACTTAGGTACTGAGAGAGGCTTGGCTCCAGGATTCTATCACAGCTGCACTAAAGGTCAAGGTACCTGACCTAATTCAGTGGCCCAATTTATGCACAGGTCAGAAAATAAGTTTCACAATGAAGAACCAATGAAGTTATAAAGTTTCAGATAGTAAAAGCAAATAGTATCCGAAAACACATGAGTGTGTCCTAGAGATGCTGTAGGCACCTCCCAAGTCGAAGCTGGGTTTTAGACATCTGAAAATAAGACAGGGTCTCACTGTGTAGCCCTGGCTGGCCTGGAGCTCACTTAGATCCTCCCGCCTCTGCCTTCCAAGTGCTAGGATTTTTTAAATGAGGATACAGTCTTCATTAACAAGGTCACTTCGTCTCTCTGCTAAACCATGGTGTAAGTGGGATTTGGGAAAGAGATGATCAGAGCCACATCCTTATGGATAAGGAGGGTAGATCCTTAACCCTCACATGAGAAACTATGATAAATACTTTAGGAATTGTCAATTAAGAGAACTCATCAGTGGCCATATTGGAAAAGTCACTCAGGTCAGGCTATAACAGCTCTTCTTCCCAGGGAATAATAAATCTGGGCACACAACTTCCAATAGGACAAAACAGCTTCCTTTTTCTTCAGTGGTGAGATTTTAACCCAGGACCTCAGGCATGCTAGGTGAGAGGCATAGCTCTACTACTGAATATTTACCAACTCCTAATGGTTTGTCCCAGGAACACAGGTCCTCCTTAGATACAACTTGATATAGCAAAGTTTCATTGTATCACACATCATACCTGCTGCACCAGCAGAGGGATTACGTTATTAGTTGTGATTTTTTTCTTTTGAGATGGGTTTCACTACGTTGCCCAGGCTGATCTTCAACTCCTGGATTCATGTATTCCTCTTGCCTCAGTTTCCCTGAGTAGCAGAGACTTGGTGTGCTATTGCATCCACCTTAGGGCCATAGTCTTCATAGGGGCACCTCATCCCTATGATTGGCAGCCAGGGCTTTGGGAAGGGAGCTATACCCAGGAGGTCAGGCGCTGGCTTTACCATGAGAGAGGCTGTAAGTGAAGGTTACTGTCTAAGGGTGGGTACAGCTTCTGAGGTGAGATGTGGGCCACAGGGATGGGTAGACTGCCTGAACTGCAAGAGACGAAATGGGGAGGGAGGGAGTTGAAAAGAATTCGTTTTCCCTTAAATCAAGACTAATTAGCTAAAAATGCAAAGTGAACAAGAATGTCAAAATGTCAAGTAAATGGCGACACTTCAGACTGGGGATGAGACCAATAAGGAAGGACACCAAGGTGAAAGGAACCCACAGCAAACCCTTCTGAAGAAATGTGGCCATGCTCACCTTCTGGATATCGTGTGCAGTTTCTGAAAAATAAAAAAGTAAAATAAAATAAAAAAATTGTTTAAGTTTGAGAATTTAAAATGTATCTCATATATAGGTAAGCATTCATATTTTTATATGGCCTGTACACATGTTGCTAATAATAGACACTCAAGAGCTTCATGTCTCTTGGATCCAGTTTTCAAAAATGTCCCTCACTTATCTGTTCTACATCCTCTACCATAGCAGAACCACTTTCTATTAAGGCCCAGAGCCATCTTCTGTATCCCTGAGAGCAACAGTTCATGGTAAATTGTTCCCAAGACTTCCTAATAAAAATATGAAAAAGAATGCCTGTTCCATAGGCCATGTGAGCACCCTGAAGACATGAGAATGTCTTTGTTGGTTTTTGAACATTTGGGAGCTTGGCTCTATCATGGAGAGGGATTTATGCAGTATCTTATAGATACCCTAATAATATACATTGCATCGTACAAATGTTTAGGTAAGCTTACAGAGTGCTTCTATCCCTATCAATCCCTCTCCCTAGAAGTACAGTTCAGTCTGATGTTCATATTTTCTGGGTCCCACATCCACTCTCTGGTGCCTTATTGCAATATAATGTTGCTATGTTGGTTTTTAGATAAAGATGCAATAGACACCAGAATATTTTCTGCTAAATCTCTAGGCATGTGTTAGTAGATAGAGACTGACTTTATTCTTTTCAACGGCAGAACATTCATCATAGGTATGAACAGACTATTTCCTACTAGATGGGCATTTTAGGTTGTGCTATTAAAATGCTGCAAAACCCAAATCAAGTTTGTTTCCTTACAGAACTACTCACTTATTGACATCTTAAGAGTTCTAGAAATATTCCTCCTTCTTGTTTTTAGGCAGGGTCTTATGTACCACAGGCTGGCCTTGAACTTGCTATGGAGCTGAGAATAACCAATGGTGTTAACCAATAGAATAGTGCATGGGCGGCCTATCTAGAAATTGTGGTTGTTTCTGCAGTTAGTATTCTACTCCAGGGGGAAACACAGGAGTTGTACCAGGTTCCCTGAGCACGTGGATTGAGAGCTGACCTTTGGAAATGCAGTCCCCAACCATACGAAGCCCTAGCTCTACTTGGGACAAATACAGAGTTCTAGTCATACTTGATACATCTATATGGGCCAAGAGGTCAATTTGTTGGGTCAAGGGCAAAAGAACACTTTGAACTTAAATGGGAATTACTAAATTTTGCTCAGAAACATTGTAAAACTTTACCCTTCCACCAAGAGTTTGATAGTGTTTTTCTATCTAATTCATAGCTTCCTTCCCTCCATTCCCCTCATTTAAATGAATAGTTTTTCTAATTGCTGATACAGGATTAAACTCTATTGGCACTTTGTTTCTTCTGGGAACCTGGGACATACATGTATGTATAGACGTATAGAGCACATATATTACATATGTTATTACATGTTTAGGGGTCCTTTTCCCCTCTGCTTTTGCTGAGAACCATTTCTCTCCATGATATATGTTAATTTTGTGCCTGTCAGACATGCTGCAAATAACTTCACCAGTTGGCTGTTTTGTAACAGGATACTTTTGCTTATCGAAACATTTAATCTTCTTGCAATCTGGCTATCAAACCCATGAATCTACAACGCACCTAACACACAGTTTTCTTCTATACGGTTTGACAAAGAATGAAAAAATGCAACTCTATTTTCAGACTCACCGCTGGTCTTCAACACTTTGTGTGACCGTGAGGAAGGCTCTGAGGGGAGAGCAAAGCCAGCATCATTTGCCAATCGATACCTCCCCTCATAAATAAATTAGTAGCTTATTGACATTTTAAGAGCTTTAGAATTTTTTTTAAAAATTTTTTAGACAGGCTTCCATGTATTGCAGGCTGGCCTCCGCTATGTAGCCGAGGATGACCTTGAACTCCTGATCTCCCTGCCTCTATTTCCCGAGTGCAGAGATTGCAGACACAAAGATCACAGGCACGAGCCCCCTTCATGTGGAGCTGGGGAAAGAACCCAAGGCTTTGTGCACTGTCAGGCAAGCACTCTATCAGCTACTCAACATCCCCAGCCCTGGGCTCTAGAAAGGCTCCGTCCAATTTACTCAAATTCTCAGAGCGCAGAGATACTCAGGTGCAAGCGATTCACTCTACTGAAGTGGAAGGATAAAGGGTCGGGAGTCACGATCAGAAGGGCAGGTGCCACTGTGCCAACCCACCAAGCAGCGGAACAACTTCGGCAGCTTCTGCGGCAGCCTATCAGCTGGCAACTTGGGAGTTCATTATTCCAGGCTGCGCACCCTTACCCGTGCTTCGGATCCCTCAATCTGAGCTCCCTGCTTCCTCTTGAACCTGTAGTTGCTGCCAGCTCATCAATGACTTTTCTCTCGAAAGCCAGTGACCATGGCGTCACTCTCAGTCTATCTTGATGTCATCCACCAGTCTAGAAAGCTTTTAGTGAGCTGACCCAAGTCACCAGTCTACCTCCAGGCCTCCATCATTTCTCCCCTAGACTTGCATGGCTGCTGTGCTGGGATGGGGTGCGGAGGCTCCTTGCCTACTTGGTTCTGCACAGGAAGCCAGCTTCTATTAAAGGCATATATCCTCACAGTTGAGAATCCTCCTTTGCCTCGCCATATTCACAGGGGTACACGGCGTGCCACGCCTTCATCATCAGGCTCCTATCTGCACCCCTCTAGCCTCATCTCTCTCCACTGTGCCTTGTCTCCTCCACCTCAGCTCCATCCCTCGCTGCAGCCAGGCTGAGCTGCTGACAGTCGCTGCTTGTCCTGCGGCCTGTTGGCTCAAGGCCTAAGGCTCTGCCTGGATGATTCCAGCTCTCTGCCTCAGCCTCACATGTCATCAAGGGTATCAGTCTTCGACTCCGTGAAATCTCTCTCCTTCTGGGAATCTCTTGGTCTTTTCACCCTCTTTTCCATCCACATATGCCAAAGCTTTATCAAAGGGACTGGTGTTTATTTATTCATTCCTTTTTTCCCATCTCCCTCAAAGAAGTAGTTAGTGTTATTTATCCTGGCATTCCTTGCCTATAGTAAAGGGTAAAGTGGACTTCGTAAACACACCTTCATATAAAACCACAATTTGAGAGCTCAGAGAATACTAAGCAAACACATCTCAAAGTCTTGGGCTTGAATACTCTCCGGTGTATCATTCACAAGGCATACTTTGTACCAGCAACCACAAGTAGGGCTTAAGGGAGTACTTGCCAACGGCGAGGTGCTGTATAAAGTGGAAGTAATTGGTTGGTACATTTTATTTGTTTATTTGAGACAGGGTCTCACTGTGGGGTTCTGTCTGGCCTAGAACTTACTATGTAGATCAGGCTGGCCTCCAACTCACTGAGATCTTCCTGCCTCTGCCTGGGACAAAAGGCATGTGCCATCATACCTGGCTGGTTGACATATTTTATATTTACTGGGAGAGAGAAGTAGAGAAGTGTTTTAAAGAAAGGCTAGAGAGGAGGTTTTTTTGTTGTTGTTGGTTTTTTTTTTTTTTTTTTGTGTGTGTGTGTGTGTGTGTGTGTGTGTGTGTGTGTGTGTGTGTGTGTGTGTGTGTCTTTCTTTTTGGTAGCCTTAGATGTATTAAACTAACAACCAGCCAGAAAATGCCTGTCAGTCAGCAAAGTACCCACTTCCTATCCCTCTTGGCAGTACAGTTCCCCTTCAATGGCAACTTCCTGCTTACCAGATTTCCGCCTCTGCCGATATGGTGCAGAACCTTCTTTGGAGCCACATGGTGTCTTCATCTGTCCCTCAGGACTGTACCAGAAGCCTGGATGGTCTGCAAAGAGGAGGGGGAGCTGTAATTTTTTGAATTTTGTGCTACATCAGAAACACCAGTAATTCTCAGGTGATAAAGGTTCTTGTAGATAATCAGAAGGGACTTTGTGTTTAATTGTGGGGAAGAGGAAGAGTCCCCCATGGAGGCACATCTGACAGTTTTAGGACCTGCAGAAACTAGAAGTATTGCTAGCCACTGAGTGCATCACGGGTAAAGCAGGAGAATCCAAGTAGAAGCAAACCCACATCTCAGGAAGGGACGATCATGTCCGCTCCCGCTGCTAAGCCAGAGTGAACAGGGGTGAGTTTCTCATAACTGACATTTCACAAGCTTTGAGAGACACAGACAGACAACATGGTCTTCTCAAAGAATGCTAAAGTAACAGAGAACTTACGGATGGCATCCATTTCAAGTATTGCTTGCTTGGCCTGAAAGAGAAAAAAAATGTAGATATAATTGATTTTTTTCTTCAATTTCTTCTTTAAACTTCCAAGTACGACAGAGATCTTATCACACCTGAATAAATGGATTTTAGAAAACAAAATATTAAAAAAAAAACTATTTCTTTTAGGCCTTAATACGTAGTTCAGGGGACTCAAAGACTATTCTCATGGGGATTAGCAGATGCTGCTCACTGGGGGAGACCAGCTCCCTCTTTTTCCCCAGGGAACTCTTGAGCAGGGAGAAATGAAATATACATAGATAAAAATACAGAGGAGAGAGAGACAGTTAGAAAACACAGGCCAGCCTCAGGAGGGCCTGGGTCCAAACCCACCAGCCCCTATGTCTCTGCTAAAGGGCTTTTTAAAGGAACGCCAATGAGTGGCACAAAAGACCTCCCCCAGCACAGCCAGCTGCAGACCCTTCCAAACACCTGGCGACCATGCACATGGTCAGGCCATCGGCTAATGCAGCCCTGCTGTGTAAAGCAAGCTCAGCTCTCACTAGGAAACCTTTGTGGGCTCCCACCGTTCACTTGGCACAATATGGTGGTGGAGACGTGATGATAAGTTTTCAATGTCAACTTGATACAATTTAGACTCACCTAGGAAGAGAGTCTCAATGAAAGACCGTCTGGAGCACGGGTTCTCAAAGTTCCTAACACTGAGACCCTTTAATACAGTTCCCCATGTGGTGACCCCCCAACCCTGAAATTATTTTCATTGCTACTTCATAACTATAATTTTGCTACTGTTATGAATTGTAATGCAAATATCTGTGTTTCCCGATGGTCTTAGGTGACCCCCAAAGGGATCATGACCCACAGGTTGAGAACTGCTAGCCTTGTGGGCACATCTGGGATGGTGGTGGATTATCTTCTTGATTTTATTAATTGGTATGGGGAGGCCAGTTGGTATGGTCACACCCCTGAGGCTGTGTCCTGAATCATGTAAGAACAGAGCTCAGCAATAGGCCCATATTCCTTTCTTTCTGCTCTTGACTGTGGGTGTGATGTGAGAAGCGGCTTCAAGCTCCTGCCTCTATGTTCCCTGTATGATGGAGTGTAACCTGAACTGTGAGCTGAAAGGAACCCTTCCTCCCCAAGCTGCTTCTTCCATCAGGGTATCACAGCAATGGAAATGAATTAAGACCAAGACTGCAACATCCATGGCCGTGATATAGAGACATGTCTCTATACAGAGCCTGAACGTGTGTTCCTGTAAACTTTAAATCAGCTCTAGGTTACTTATCATATCCAACAGGTAGATAGTTTTATACTGTATTGTTTAGGCGAGTAAAAAACAAAACAAAACCAAAAACCAACCACATGCATACTAAGTATAGCTGCTGCCATTCAGTTGTCCTCACATGCCAGATCTCACCTCTCTGGATGCGCTTTCTCAACTGTAAAGTGGGATTTTGGTGGGGGAGAGGGTGGTTTCAAGGCAGGGTTTCTCTTGGTGCCTGTCCTGGAGCTTGCTCTGTAGACCAGGCTGGCCTTGAACTCATAGAGATCAGCCTGGCTCTGCCTCCCGAGTGCTGGGATTAAAGGCGTGCGCCACCGCCACCCAGCTCAACTGTAAGGTGGACTAGCAGGATCTATCTACCCTTCTGAGTGCTGTTAGGATCAAATGACAGGCACAGGCGCTGCCCCTGTCTCTACCCTTCTGGGGAATGGAACTTGATGCCTTGAGGCTTCAGCTCTCCACACTCTTAGAAGTTCTACCCAGAATACTTTGGGGTTTGCTGTTACTGTTGTTATATGTTGCTAATTCTCAGAGACTTAGAAGTAGGGAAGCTGAACTGTCTTAACCCACCATTTTGCCAACTGATTCAAGGGGGCGTGGAGTCAGTTGAGTTGACATTTCTTGCTTTTCAATAGTGTTGACATTTCCCCCCAAGGGGAATATAATTTAATCTACATACACTATGCTATCATAACTAAAATGATTTTGTTTCTAATTTGCTGGGATCTAGGATATCATGCAAAACTATTTGGGCTGAGTGATAATCACACATAATTAAAAAAAAAGATGGAGGCACAGATAGGAAAGAAACATCGAGTTACCTTAATTTTGAGAAAAAACAGTTGCCTATTTCATTGACTTGTATTTCTATTTTATATTTGGAACTTGAGGTTACTAGTTTGAATGAATTTCAAACACAAACGATAGCTTAATCTCTGGAAAGTGGCTTTCTTGTTCCACATTAATATTTAAAATGAAAAAGCGTTTACTCCATCTTTATGCTCAATTAATTTGGCTCAGTTTATAAGCTATACATATAAATGGGGCATGACGTGACTAGTTCCAAGAAATTCCCTTAACAAAGTTAATCCTTAAGAAGGCATAATCCCCTTCAGTCTTGTAAATTACTTCAGGAAAGAATTCTTTCCATTTGTCCACTAGGTGTCAGCCAAGGCCCATCTGGAAGCTTAGCGGTCTGGGTGGAGGTTGGCAGAATTCAGTGATTCATCAACAGCTGTGTTGACATTAGAAGACTGGGTTATACTACATGTCTTGCTGTTTAAAGTGTCCCATTATACATTTGTTTGATTTCATAGAAATAAAATAAATATATTTTGAAAGCTTTAAGAAAACAATTGAATAGTCTTGATGAAAGATCTAAAAAAAAAAACAAAAACAAAAAACCACCTTCATTTAATAACCCTACTTAAACAGGGCAAGGAATTATTTTTAACATTATAGTGGATAAAGTATATTAGACATGTTTGTTTTCATTTCTAGTGGGGGAAATATGGTTTAGAGGCTCTTTGGAGCCAAATTTTGACTTGGGTTGGAATCTGAATTTGGTTGTAAAACTTGGACAATTTACTTCCTGCTTCTGATTTTATTTTCTGACATGGGAAGAACATGACCATCTCAAAGACCTTTTACTGAGTGTGAAGTAAGAATACAGTGTACTTATCACAATGTATATGTGTTCAATAAGTTGTAAATTAAAATCCATTTTAGATCCTAAACGGACTAATAACTTGGGTGAAAAGAGTAATTGTATTGTGCCTGTATTAATTGTTTAGGCACCAAGGGAAAAACCACCAGGAATACACAGAACGGAAGGAAGAGGACAGGCATGTAAGCTGTCTCATTTGGTAATTGACTATAATTGCCTTTTAGAATCTTATTAAGCAATTTGATTTTCCCAGGATTCTTGTAAACAGTAGGTGGGGCATATCAAAGACATGGTGCCATCTCTCTGAAGGGCATCGCCTCTGAGTAATCATGAGAGAAGGCAATCACTGTTCTGCACGAGTTCCCTTGCATCTTACACTCCTCCTCAGTCTCAGCACATACCCCTGTATACTCATTTCCTGAACATAAAGCCACTACTGGCGCAGCCTAGAGACCAGGCTGAACATCTTTTTGGAACATGTAGAAGGCAAGCTGTGTACATACTGTGGGCATACTGGGTACACCTGTGATCCCAGCAATCAGGAGACCAGAGGTTGGGGTGGGAGGTAGGGTGGGGTGTGGGGTGGGGCGCATGGTTGGAAGTGTTCAAATCTAGCCTGGGCTACATAATAAGACTCAATCAACCAACCAACCAAAGGCAAATCTCTTCTTTCCTAGAACTCCTTCTGATTTTTTTCCACCCATCACCACTTTAACAACTGATTCTATTTTCTGTTCCAGTTCTCTTCTCTTGGTCCCATCACGGACATCCCACCATGCTCATAGATAGCTACTCACCCCTTTATCTTAGGCTTTGCCACTTTATTTCCAATAACCATTTCCTCTACTCCACAGTAGCAACATGGCAGTAAGCCCCTCCTAGAACCTGAACACACCAGGATTGCCCAGGTAGGGCACCAGGAACTGTCTTCAACTTCAGATTCAATGTTTCCCGATGAACCAGCTGACCATAGACCCGAAGTCTCTCCTCCACTCAGCCAGGAATCACAGTCACTAGAGCTACAGGCTCATGAACATACACCCTTTTCCTTATTGTAGGAAGGTTTCGCTCCCCGGCTCCGCCACCCCTAGAGAGGAACTGTAGTTCCTTACGGCAGTTTCTATGTTGCTAAGCAATTTGTCACGACACCATCACACTGATTCACGTGGCAGCCTCGGGTGGGTCACTGGTGCCTTTCCGAAAGGAGCTGAGTCACCTTGAGTAAGTAGACCATTTTTTTTAGCAGTGAGGCTGACCCTCTCCACTTTCCAGCACCTACCCGATGGCAGCAGGGGATGACGCCATCACCCCCACCAGCATCTCCAGCCCTTCACAGTTTCCTAATTCCCTTCAGCATTCCCCTACTATTTCTCTTCATTCTTCACTCTAGTTCAGAGAACAGGTTTTCAGCTCCTTCCAAGGCTCCCTGCTACCATTTCTAGGCTTATGGCTCCATCCCTTCCACCTCCCATGACAAACGGCCCTTCCTCACCCTTGCTGCCTCCTTCTCTTCCCAGACAGCTCACTAACCTACACCATGTTTTCCACCCAGACAGCAAGCCTCCTTGTGATTGAGTGGCTCTCTAACCTACACCTTTTTGAAAAAAATGGCTCCACCCAGCCTGTTTCTCCGTTCTTTTCAACCCACTGCAAACATTCTCAAATCCATATTCTGCATCTGTTTTGACCCCTCCAAGCCGCTTTTCTTTATCCCTGTTACCCCCTCCTCATCAGGTTCCCTCCTCCCAGTCCTCACTGTGTGTTCCCTCTGGCTGTTGTCCGAGGACCCCTCCCCCAGCATATGACTCGCTGGGATTCCCAGCAGAGTCCCTGTTTCCTTTATACATTCTCGTGGGCCATCCTGTCAAGCTACAGGGCTTCAACCGCACGGTGTCTCCTAATCCTAGACTGCCAGAACCTGTATTTCCACCTCCCTTCACCCTGCCAGATGCTCCTCCGCTCCCATCCAACCGGTTAGGTGTCCTCTGTGAGCCCGTCTGGTTAACTCCCAACCCCAAGCCCTTCCTGCGACTTCTGACTCAAGCGCTGTCTCAGAGGGTGACATCTGTCCCCTTAGCCTGGGCGACCCCGTCTTGCATCTGCTCCCTGCGCTGTGCTCCATAGGCGACTTGGCCGGCTTCCCCTTCCCCAGCCTCACCTCTGCCCTATCTCCTGGCCCTCTGGTCCCAACGCCAGCTGTGTTTGGGGAGCAGGGTGTCACCCCGGTTTTGTTTACTCTGTTGTCTCGGCCTCCATCCCCACCCTCTCCCCAACTTCACAAGAACATTCCTCATCCTTCACGAAAGCAGGAGGCCCTTTCCTTCCTCCCCCTCACTGGCTAGAGCTGAACACTTTGTCCTTCTGCCCCAGGCCACCTGGCTTTTAGCACAATTGTTTCCCCATGTACAGCACACAGATCTGGGTTAGGCGGGCAGCTTGCTCTTGCCTGGTAAATTCCTTTCCTGCCAAACTGGGCTTGGTTTCCTGCTGTTCCCACAGGACCCAACACAGCCTCCTGAGACTCTCAGGCCTCCTCAGAGAAGGTCCCATATTTTCTATTAGCTTCTTCATAGTCTTTCACTTATATTTTTCCCCCTGTTTATCCTCTGGGCGGTGTGGACGGGGTGGGAGGGAAGAGTAGTTAGCCACATTGCCACCATACCCAAAGACGTGTAAGTCTGTAGTGGGTGTTTATATATTGACTCCTTTGTGTTTATATATGTCAATGATCAACCTCTGAAATGCCTTTTTGTGGACAGGGTTTTGCTTGGCTATCCTCCTGCCTCAGATTCCTGACTGCTGGGCTTACAGGCTCCATTTTGAAGCTTGGCCTTGCTTCCGGTCAGACTCTTTGCTAGGGCCTGTGCTGACTGACTTTCCTCTCTTACCTTAGCTGGGATCTTTGCGGCATGGTTCTCCAGAATGAGTCTCTTCAGGTGCAGGACCCAGAGCCGTTTGTCTTGTTGGGATTTGGCCTACAGGCGGAGATTGAAACAGTGAGATGTGAGGCTACACAGAGATGGTGGCCGGGCTCTGGGCATCCTCTGTGTATGTGGGGATCTAGGAGTGGACCGCCTGTTACCTGAACTGTATGCTGCAGCTTGGGGTTCTTGTAGTGGAAGACGCTGAAGCTGAGCGGCTCCTTTGGTATCACCTCCACAAGCATGAGGTTGCCACACTGCAGCGGAGAGCACAAGTGGGTGAGGCACGCTTGGGCACGCCACCAGCCACCCCGCAGGCCTTGCATGCTGCCCCGTGAGGACCCACCAGGATGTGAGCTTTGTAGGTAAACGTGTCATCTCTCTTCTTTGTGATAAGAAGCAGCTTGTCCAGGAGGAAGAGTGTCCTCTCGTTCTTAGCCCTCTGGATGCGGAAGGTCCCCTCAAGCACCAGCTCCCCGTAGCTGGTGAGGTCTGGCCCCTTCCAGTTAGTTAGCAAGCTCTGGATCTCCTAAGAAAAGGGAAATTCACCTCTAATTAAACACCAGGCACACTGCAACGCATCACAGACTCAGTGACGGGCCACTGAACCTCAAGGATGGTGACCGACAGAAGAAGTCAGTGTTTATGGGGCAAGGCTGTCAGTCGAGGGTTACCTGAAATGAATCCAATCATCAGTTGCTGAATTGCAACTGCTCATTGCCATCCTTTAATGATGCAGTGTTATGGCTGGCATGGCGGCTACACCTTTCAATAACTTCACAGGGTTGTCAGCAGTGTGGTGCCATCATAGATCTAACTTTTCTCATTCCCTTCTCTTTGAATTAAAACCCTTCAATGTTTAACTTGAGAATGTTCTAGAAGCTGAGTCCATACCGTACATAAGTAACTCAAAATTAAAGCCTGGCTAAAACCACAGACATTTTCTCAGGACTTTCCCAACTTCTAGTTCATTTATCCCGAAAGGAAATGGACATAGCTGGATGTACATCCCGTGTGAGCCTGGTGCTCGTGGAACCATGAGAGTGTGTCAGATCCCCTGGACCTGGAATTGTGAACCATTGTGAGAACTGTGAGCCTCCATCTGTGTGGGTGCTGGGAACTGAACCTGGACCCCCTGCGATTGCAGCAAGTGCTCTTAGCTACCTAGCCCTCTCCCAGCGCCTTGTTTGTAAGTGGCTCATTTTTTGAGGAGTCTAAGACATAACCAAAGTTCCTACACGGGGCAGGGAGCGGCGCTGAGAATTTAGGGTTCAAAATATGGCTTTGCATAATCTATGCCTGCGTGGCTACATAAGCACCTGTACGCATGCGCGGAGCTCCTTTCAAAACTCTGTGGGCCCCTTACTTTCTCGCTGTCACCTCCCTTTTAGAGGCTTCCACGAACTCTCCCTCTCTTCACACTCCCTTAATAAACTCTTACGTAGGCTTTGTCGTATCTTGTGGTCCATTTTACGACAGATGGACCTTAGCAAACCTGTCACCTGGCACATTTTAAAGTTGGGAAAACGGAATGTTCTTGAGATTCGTGTCTCAAGTGAAATGCAAAGGAACTGCTCCAGTCTCCAGTGCCCTCATGGAGTCACCTGCCCTGGGACCACCCTAACACTGCATGTCATGGCTTTGTATAAACTAGTGAGAGAGGAAGAGGGGCTTTACAAGTCCTCAAATAGATCAGAGAGAATTTGCTTTTAGCAAGAGTTGTAATTGATCTGTGATGATATCAGATAAAGCCTTGGGAGACTCATATTTACTCAGGGTCCAAGGAGCTATTAACAAAATTATTAGTTTAAAGGCGCTAAATTTTGACCTACGTAGTCACTGTCATCAGTGGTCGGTGTTATCCGTGTCCTGACCCGTCTTCAGGGAGAACTGTGGTGAGGACTGTCAATGAGGGGCACTACTTCCCCAGCCTGCACATGAGACTCTCAAAACAGCGATGTGTCGGAGCACTCGCTGGGAACCGTCATCTGGCTCACCTGCAAGCGGACAGCATGCTCATGCTTCCGTTTCATGTCATTGATGTGCCAGGCCACTCGCTGCATTGTATCTATAGCATCAAGCACAACATCATAGCCTTCCGTGTCCTTGTCAAGGTGGTTTTCTATTTCCTTTAAAAACAAAACAACTGTTATTAGTTTTTCTTCCCATGTAGTCAATGAAGCAAATGGCTTCACACACACACACATTTATATATAAATATATACTATCTATATACTATATACACACATATATATGTACACATATATGAGCATGTAATATATTATATATAAATTACATATAATTTGTATATTATCATCATACCTTAAGTTGAAGAGATAATTTTACCATAAATATCTACCATAAAAAAAAACCCCACAAAATGGGCAGGAATAATGAATATATACCAATATAAAGGGTACAACCCCTGCAGGAAGCCACATGGAGATATTATAGTTGCAGGGGTGTCCAGGATAAGAGAGCATTTAGTAATATAGTTCTCATTCTCAAAAACAAAATATCTTAAAAATACATTATATATTAAAATATATTATGTATATTATATAAAAATATATATAGTGGGTACCCTGTGTAAAGCTCAGTGATAGAGCATGTGTTCAGTATGTACAGGTCCTGGGTTTGAGCCTCAGTACTTGACACCAGAGAGAGAAAGGGAGCGAGAGAGAAAGCTTTTAGCAAGAGGGGTTTCACGTAGTCAGATTTAAAGCCCAGATGGCAGTCATTCAGAGTTCTGAAAGGCCCCCGTGTTCCAGAGCTGATTCTCTACTGTCGGGCATGAATGTATTACCATTCATCTTACCGCAGAGCTTCACCATCCCAGGGAGAGAGATGCTACATCCCCTGCTATAATCTCTACCTCTAAGTCTCTTGGACTCCTGAGGATTCCAGAGACCGCCAGTCTTTTGCTTTCTTATCTTTTCCAGTGTGCCTAACAGGAAGATGGTGTCAGAAAATGCCTTTTCCTGGTTTTGGTTCCGAGGACCGAGCTTAGGGCCAGACAAGTGTTTTACCGCTGAGCTACATCTCCAGCCTCAACAAATGCCCATTAGTTTGAAACAATATCTTCTTAGAAACAGTAACCGTACATAAGCACAGAGGGCTTCCATACTCATGCGTTCCACATCCATGGTTTTAGCCAGTGGTAAACTGAGAATAGTTTTATCAACTGAGGATTGCTGTATCTATAGCTATTATACTGTTTGGGAACAACGTTTGGAAAAAAAAAAAAAAAAGCCTACACTTGCTCAATGCAGATCTAGTCCCTAAACAGTAAACTAGTTACACACACAGTACTTACATTATGTTAGATATTATAAATAAACTAGAGGTTGTTTAAAGCCTAATATATGCAGGAACATATATGTGAGTTATTTTCAAATAATTCTCCAATTTTGTTATTTTTAAAAACATAGCACACAGAACAATAGGTTTCATCATGGCACTCTATGCTATTTTATATAGGAGATTTGAGCATCTATAGAGGGACCTGGAATCAGTCCTCTGGAGATATAAAGCAGTTGGTCATTAGATGCTTTATGACATCTATCACCTATGACTATCTAAAAAGCAAACATTGGAGCTTTGGGTATAATCTGAGGATTAACCCCATAACTTTATAGTAACACTGTTAAAAATTGAATATTCAAGTTTTTTTTTTTTTTCATCTAGCTTGACCATGGGGAAGAATCTACTTTTTCTTTCCAAAGTCTCAGGCCTACCTGTTAAAAATGTCTAAGAAAAACACACTGTAAAATGAAGGTTAAGATGAATCTCTTCTTTTAGTTTAAGAGTTGATTCTGTCTATCTATAAATGGACAGAGAAGTTCAGGGGATATTCCTGCGAGGATGCACGCATGTGACTCAACTTTGAATTGATGTGAATTATGGGGAGATATTCTAAGCTATGTGTAAAAGCAAAAATACCTCAAAGGCAACAACAAGATAATTTGGGATACATTCAGTTACCATTCTTCTTTTTTCCCCCTTCATTAATAGCCATTTCAAATATCACTTAAGTTTTTGTAAGGATCTTGATTACTCAGAGGAGCTAAGATCTTGGATTTTTCTTGATTGATGGCTACCTGATTCTCTAGAAGACTAATGTCTTATATGTCATAGCAACACAGTTTAACAGAGATATATCCTGCAAGAGGTGTTATTTTTTTTTTTTTTTCAAGAATTGTCTCTGAACACTGACTTAGCAAACTTATCCCACTAAATCTTTTTTTGTTTTGTTTTGTTTTGTTTTTCAAAACAGGGTTTCTCTGTGTAGTTTTAGTGCCTGGCCTGGATCTTGCTCGTTGACCAGGCTGGCCTTGAACTCACAGAGATCTGCCTGCCTTTGCCTCCCAGTGCTGGGATTAAAGGTGTGAGCCACCACTGACGGCATCCTACTAAATCTTGAAGGTCATTAGGATTAACTTAAAAATTAAGGAACCATTTTTTAGTATGGCTTTATAAGATAGCGGACAATTCTCCAAGGATAAGCTACTTAAGCAAGTAGATGAAGACATTTTTGGTAAAATTTTACATATGTGAACTCAGCAAACCAGAAATGATTGCCCAAGTTAGAAACCTAGAATCATTTCAAAAGAGACACCACACATGGTCAAACAATGGTCATGCCACCCTGAACATGCCTGATCTTGTCTGATCTTGGAACCGAGACAGGGTTGGGCTTGATTAGTACCTGGGTGGGAGAGATATCAGAAATGCTGACAAAACAGAGCTCTGGATTAAAATTATTATTTATTTGTTGGTTTATTGGTTGAAAGAGGGTCTTATATAGCATAGACAGGCCTCAAACCCTCTGTCTAGCTGAGGATGATACCAAGGTCTTGGTCCTCCTGCCTCTACCCCTAAAATCCCTTTAGGAAAAGCTTCTTAATCTAGTATATGGAATAACAAAGTATAACCACGATCTCATTTTTATTGAATGGCTGTGAGCCGCAGTGAATGTAGCACCTTAGAGGATCTGGAGGTAGACAGACTTGCCTCGGGGTTCTGTGCCTCAGCCTTACTATTCTGTTTCTCCTCCCACTGCAAAGCTAAGTAAATCCAACTAGTAGAATGTGAATGATCTTCCATGAAGCTTTCTCCATTAACTAAACTTCCTTAGAGGATATGAGAGGTGAATCTGACATCTGCACCCATCTTATTTCTAGACTCTTACATAAGGAGTAGAAACCACTAGAAAGGGTCAATAGCCAGAACTCAGGCTGAGCCCCACTCAGAGATCCTTCACGGGGCTGCCCCTCTGTCCACCCCCTTTCCAGCACTTTCTCTTTTCTTTCATATGAGGGCCATTCTGTGACAGTTTTTCCCTCCCAGCTGCCTACTGAAGTGGGGCTCATGGAAATAAAGCAACACAGGAAAATGAATCTGCTTTTCATTTAGATGCTAGCTCCCTGCCTGTAACTGACCCTGTCCAGCGCAAGGCATTCCTCAGCCCTGTCACTATCCAAGTTCAAATTAATCTTTCAGCTTGGCTGTTGTCGATGGGGCTGCAGCCCTAGCATACAAGTATCTCTAATTCCTCAAAGCGGCTATAAAGCATGAGTGTAGAAAGTGTTTCCATATGAGCACAACATTTTCTGGCATCCCCCCCCCCCACCAATTTAATATACACACCCCAAGTCCCCATCCCTTGGCAAGAGTTCTAGTACAGGCTGAGACTTACATGTAGAAGGAGATGATATTTGAGAATCCGCTGGACTGGTTTTAGGAGATAGGACCCTAGGGGCAGTGAGTGTTTCAGAGTTTCCTGGCGCTCTCGGAAGAACTTGGCCAGTATCTTGTTCCTCATACACTCGGTTAGCACAGCCACAGACCTGCAGGAGAAGCACATGCTTTTCATCACGCTGATGCCATGTCTTACGTGGGTGTGTTTGAGATTTCAACGCCAGTCTTGGTGGAAATATCCTAAAACAGGTAGAGTAGCCATGGTGCTAGCTTCTGGCTAGAATGCCTTGGAGCAAGTCAGGAAAAGGTATCCCTTTGGATGGATTGAATTAGAAAAGGGAACTGAACCCAGTGGCATAGAACCATGAGTTTGGGCTTCAACAGCCCCACTCCAGCTTGACAAGAGACGTTTGTATTGGACTTTAGCCCCCATACGTGCCCCATCCAGATGTCTTTGTACAGCGCTCATGGTGCGCATCTGGATTCAGTTCCCACAGGCCAGGTTATCAGGCACAGCTTCCCTGGTTTAAGACAAACAGGTTTTGTTTGTTTGTTTGTTTTAATCACAGATTTGGTTTCCTATAAGGACACTTGTCACCCCTCAGATGGTTTGAGAAATGTGTCTACTCTACCACTCCCCAAGAGTTGGCCTTTCTCAGAGAAACTCTGGATAGCTGCCCCTAAAGATTGCTACTGTCAATCTCCTCATTTTTGGTAGTTTCACGGCAGGATATTAGAAGAGGGGGCAAGATCCCTTCTGCAGTTCCCAAAGTAATGTGTAGCTCTAACACATCTTAAAGCAACGGCTGTAATGATGCTTATCCCTTCCATATCAAGCTAGTTAATAAGATCAGCTATCACACACGCGTGCAAATTAAAATTCTGATGTGGTAGAACTTGGATGCAGGTGGGAACCACTCTATTCTTTTCTTCCACAAGTCACTGCAATGTTTTCAGGATCAATTGAGTCAATCAGATGGAGCCAAATAGCAAAATCAGACTCCTTGGAAAGACATTAAGTGAAAGTCTTGTAACTAAGCTGTTAGAGTCCTTTTGTGCTATCCGCTTTAGAAATATCAGTTAAAATGGATTTACTTCTCCCTTGAGTCCTGATTTGTAAACTCTTAATTGTGTGACCTGGGTATTTCTCTGAAGCCTTTTGGAATTGGGTGCAGCTGCTCAGTAGCATGGTGGGTGAATGATGGCCCGATCTCTTGCTCAAGATTGGAATCTGCTACAAAGCAGGACACATGATACTTGAGGTTCCCGGAAATCTCAGGAATAGGGCAGGCATCTGAGGACATTGGCCTGACCTCCTTTGTGCCTGTCCCTTGGGGAAGGAGGGAGGGACCTGTGCCTCTTCACAGTGAAATCACCAGGGTGTGATTGGCATGAAGGAAGAAGTTACTTGCCAAGGTGTGCCTGCCACATTTAGAATCATCAGCCTGGGTCTCAAGTGGGGAGAAAAATCTTGGCACTCTGCGCTTGCTAAGACAGGGACAAGGGAATCTCAAGTCTCAGAGCAAACTGCCTGGAGACAGAAACAGAAATATTTCTTTGTAGATATGAAAGCTACACATTGGGCAAGAACTGGACATGCCTTCTTCATTGAGAACATCCCTCTGTTAACACGGATTTCTTTAAAGGCAGGCTCAAGATCAAAACACACAGTGTCCAGGAAACTATCCTTAACAATCCCCACTGGGGTGGTTTCTTGTTACTCTGTGTCTTCAGTGTCTGCTGCATGTTACTGAGTCCATACCATATTCATTCATTTAAATATTTAATTGCCCATATTAAACAATTTCAGTGGTATATGCAATTGGGTTCTACCCCTCCAAAGTACACAAGCTGCTTGAAGGCGGAAATGTTGGGTCCTGGTTCCTGCAGATCTCCACTAACCATGGAATAGTGTGGCATGAATGACAGGTTCTTTTTTTGTTTGTTTGTTTTTTGTTTTTTTGTTTTTGTTTTTTTCAAGACAGGGTTTCTCTGTGTAGCATTGCACCTTTCCTGGAACTCGCTTTGGAGACCAGGCTGGCATCAAACTCATAGAGATCCTCCTGCCTCTGCCTCCCGAGTGCTGGGATTACAGGCGTGCGCCACCACCGCCTGGCGAATGACAGGTTCTTAAAATCCTTTTTGCACAGGAGTTTGCTTTCCTAGGATCCCCAAACAGCCCACGATGGCAAAGCATAGTGCTTCAGTAAGTCGAAAAAAACTTTCTGAATTTTTGATTTGGAAAGTTTCTATGATGAGATTATGTCTTTGGATGGTATGTTCATAGTGAAATGCACAGAGATAGACCTTCCCAAGCCAATCCTTCTGACCATCAGACCTAGCACCTTGATGATTTATCAATTTGAACAGCTTCTTTTCTGCTTGGGAAGAACTTCTGTGGACAGGCTATGGACTGGCTCCATGGTTCCTCTGCTGCATGGTGTTTTGGCTTATGGACCATGAGATTTAGTTGATGCATCCTATAGTTCATACTGTATCAGAAAAAAAAAATTCTTAAGTGTAACCCTGCAAACTATGAGTATGTCTATATAAGAGGATTATGACAAATGCTTGAATATGCATGTGGGGTTTTTGTTTTAAAGAGAAATCTGGGAAAAGCACAGCTGTCCATCCAAATGAATAACCGTGGTGTCACATGTCACATCTTGAACACTATTTACAGGAGACTAAAATTTTATAATGGGAAGTGGTTGTTAGAAGTAATTATGAACTTCAGGCTTCTTACTACACCCTAGCCTTTTAGGCAACTCCTGGGTTGCAGGTTAGGGATGTATGTCCTTCCTTCCCTTGGCAGCCACAAGGATTCTACCGTATACTGTATCTTTGTGGATCACCTCTGCCAAAATTGACCAAGAGTATGCAAGTCACCCCAGCTCTCTTTCTGGCTGGGCTGCAAGAGCCGGCTGATCATCTCTTCACACAAAGCTCCAGAACGTTATGAAGATATGGTGGTGGGTGGTCTGAGGCTGGAGCAACTTGGTTGACATCCTCATTGGGCCGTCCATCAGACAAGACCCTGTGGAGTCCATTTGACATGGGTCTCTCAGCAGGGTCATTCATAAAATGGGAAGAAGGAAGGGGTGGTGAAGGATTTGAATGTGATAGGTTTTGGCACTGGGGTGGGTGTCCTGGATTCCTTTATTCCCCCAGAATCTCTACATTACTCTACATGTTTAATTTAGCATTTGTTTTTATAGCTTTCAACACTGCTCAGGTACCAAATATCCAATAAATGTCTTATGGAGAGATCAGAAATGCCTTGTCTTTTGTCCCTTATTCAGTGATCAGTACCTTGTCCAGGATGCTCCTGGTACTGCCATCCCAACACCAATCTTAGATACAAGCAAAATGGAGCCAACATCCCTGGGAGGCCGGGAGTCATGCTGACTGCTCATGACCTGTCCTTTCTGAACTTTATAAAACTTGGGAAACTCATAAAGTTTACCAAGCAAAACCAGAACATATTTTCTTCCTAGCTTGGTTACGCAAATGCATCTTCAAAATGTGGCACACATTTAAAAAAACAGGTGAACAGAGAAGTAGACAGCCCTATGCAACAACACAGATACATCAACTTTCCTTTGGAGCTGTGCAGTGATGTTCCTGCTCTTATCCAATGTCTTTCATGAATTTTCCTTGCTCCAGCTCCATGGATCCTCCCGGTCCAAAAGGCGTCAAACAGTATCTGAGATCCCCAGAGTCTGTTCTCAACATTTTTGCATTTCTCATGGTCTTCGGCATAGTGCCAGGCATACAGTGCCCGACACTGCATCTAACGACTCAAAACAAAAACAAAACAGAGAACTCTGCTTCTTTCTAAGCCATACCTTGGGTAGTTGGTACAATACTGGGTATAAATGTGGAACTCTTCACTCTACAAGGAAACAAAAGAGACTTTCATAAGCCCCAGAGCACAGACAATAGACATTCAAAAACAACACAAAAAAGAGCAATCAGGCTTTTATTGTTCCAATCACATTGGTCCGCCCCCTGAGCCTGTGTGGCCATCATCTGTGCCCACTGCTTTTTACCCAGAATCCATGTAACTGGAACTCACTCAAGTCCAATAAACACCCTGAAAACCTGTTGTGTCCCAGTGGTTCTGAAGACGAAAAGAGATGAAAATAAAGTTTTTGCCACCAGGTGCTTACAGAAATATAAGTAGGTTATGTTTAAACACCATGCAGTAAGAATATGTTGGAAGCTGGGCGGTGGTGGTGCACGCCTTTAATCCCAGCACTCGGGAGGCAGAGGCAGGCGGATCTTTGTGAGTTCAAGGCCAGCCTGGTCTACCGAGTGAGATCCAGGAAAGGTGCAAAGCTACAAAGAGAAACCCTGTCTCGAAAAACCAAAAAAAAAATATGTTGGAACATACACAGGAGACCAGAAATCTGCTACACATGCTGAAGTCCTGCATATGTAGTTCTCTCCACCATGGACCTTCCTGCCTTTTTCGCTGCATAGCCACTGGGCCTGCCTTGAGAGTATGTTTAGGCTGCATTTCTTCCAAGCAGCTTTCCTTGAGATTTTGGGTTGAGCCAACTGTTTCTAATTGTGAACATTTACCAAAGCCAGCATTCATCTGTCTGGGAGCACTGACCAAATGGTACTGATGTTTTCTGTTTATCTGTCTGGCCCACCATAGTCAGGGCAGGGGCCACATTTGTCCTCCTGACAGATAATACTATTGACCCCTTTGTCCTACTGAATATCAGCTGAGAACAGAGCCTAAGTCTACTCACCTGCATGCATCTAGCACAGGAGCCATGACTCAAAAGTAACAAAGGTTTGACTAGCAAATGGACCCCCATCCCACCCTCCCTAAAATCTCGACTTCCAAGGCTACCTTAATCTTTCAACTGTGAATTCATATTACAGGAAATAATATATTGACACTGGCTGATTCGGACAGTTCTTTAAAAGGGTAGAGTCACAACTCCATGGAAATATAAAATAAGCTTGTCTCTTATCTTATTTCACCCATTAACGAGGCAATTACAAACTGGTTCAAAAGAAGAAGAAACTGAGCACACTTGGGTTAATGAAGACTGATGGCATGAATTTTTACAAAGAGATGGGAAACTGGCCTTTTCCTTCTATGGCCTGGGGTGAGGAAAGAAATCAATGGTCAAGTCAGTCATGATGCAAGCCGGGGCCAGGAGGATTGTGAGCCTGAGGTCAGCTTGGACTACACAGTAAGACTGTCTGAAAAGAAAGGAGGGAGTTGGGAAGGGAGGGGGAGGAGAAGGAGGGAGGAGAGGAAAGAGGAGGTGAAGGAAGAGGGAAGGAAGGAAGGGAGGAAGAGGAGGAAAGGAAGGAACGGTGAGAGGAACAGTGAAAGGGGGAAGAGGAGGAGGAAAGGAGAGGAGGAGGAGAGAAGGGAACCCACCCCCCGGGGCCTTTGCATCCTGGAGGACAAGCACCATTTGTACTACTCTCGGTTATGCAAGCTCGACAAAGATGAAAAACATTCTGTACACCCTCTGGGGTACACACGGACCTCACTGAATTACTGATTGGGAAGAATAAGTCAGAAAACTGGCGGTGACACCCACTAACTTGTCTTTTTGGGGATTCCCTACACCGCCAAGGGAAAGAAACACCTCCTCAGTAGGTGGAAGGAAAATTCGAGTTTCAGACTCCCGGCTGGGCACTTGTCAGAGTGAATGGCTCAAGCCAAAGAATCCCTGGCTTTTGCAAACACTGAACTAGAATTTCATTTTGACCCAGAGCCGCAGGTTATTTTGCCAGGAATTCACATTTCCTGACTTCCTAAACAACTTCATGCTCAAGATACTGCTATTTCTGATATTGTTAACTTTAATTTTTAATTCTTGTCTCTACTTAGAATCTTCTCTGTTAAACTCAAGTAGGACTTAGTCAATATTTATTTTTTAAAAATTCATTATGGACCATTTTAAGCATACATAAAGTTAGAGAGGATGGTAACTATTCAGGTAGCCACCACCCAATGTGATAACCATTAACTCACAGTTTATATCTACCCGCTCCTCTTGCCCCTGCCACCATCACACTGAAGCAAATTCTAGACAACGTATCATGTCACTTTTACTTATTTTACTACATGTTTCTAACCATTTTTTCAAAAATATTTTTTATTTTATGTGTATGGGTGTTTTGCCAGCATGTACATCTAAGAACCACATAGTGCCCTTGGGGCCCAGAAGGGGGGCCTCAGATCCCTTGGAACTAGATATACAGATGTTTGTCAGCCACCATGTGGGTGCTGGGAATCAAACTTGGGTCCCATGGCAGAACAGCCCCTGTTCTTAATCTCTGAGCCGTTTCTCCAGCCCCTATCTCTAAGCATTTTAATCAAGAGGCATCACAATTCTATGATCATACTGAAATAATCCCATGACATAAGGTTTGCCAATAACTATTCACATTTCTCTCTCCTGATTTCCTTTCCTTTCACACTCCACTGCTTGATTTGAAGCCCACAGAAGGCTGATACACAGTACATGCTATCAACTGGTTGATTATTTTTGCTCATTTGTTTGCTTTGTAATGCTGGAACCCAGAATCACAGCATCCTTGGCAAATTCTCTACCCTCCACTGATCTTTACATCTTGACTGGTTTTCCCCTTGACATTCAGCTGTTGAAGAAACCCGTCCATTCATTCCCCACATGGTGCCAGGCTCAGTGGTCCTGGTGACACATTACAGTCCCTCTCTGGATCCTCTCCATTTTACTACTAAGTGCTAACAGAGGTTGGCTCAGATTGAGGATTTATAGTTTGGCAAAATGCACCATAGGGTGCACTGTGCTCCCATCGGGAGGCACAAATGTCTGGACATCTTTTTTGTGATGTTAATAGACATTGGTGATTACTACTTAGTTTTGTTTCTAGGGGTTACCAATGGTGATGTTTCTAGTTCAGTAATTCCTTCTTTACTCGTTATTTTCAGAATAATGTGTTGGTTTCTTTTCTTTTTTTGGTTTTTCGAGACAGGGTTTCTCTGTGTAGGCGCCTTTCTTGGAACTCACTTGGTAGCCCAGGCTGGCCTTGAACTCACAGAGATCCACCTGCCTCTCCCTCCCGAGTGCTGGGATTAAAGGTGTGCGCCACCGCTGCCCAGCCAATGTTGGTTTCTTAATATCCTGTAAAGAGCCTGTCTGATTTTTAATGCCACTGTAAATTCATAAATAGGAATATGTTTATTTAATGAGGTTCAGTTGTTTTCAATTAACTATCTTTACTTGTTGTATTAGTCAGGGTTCTCTAGAGGAACAGAATCTATTGAATGAATGAATGAATGAATCCATCCATCCATCCATCCATCCATCCATCCATCCACCCATTCATCCATCCATCCATTCAGGAGGGGAAGGGGTTTATTAGAGTAGCTTATGGGCTGTGGTCCAGTTAGTCCAACAATGGCTGTCTGGACACCAATGGAAGGTCCAAGAATCTAGTTCAGTCCATGAGGCTGGATGTCTCAGCTGGTCTTCAGTATATACTAGAATCCCAAAGAAGTGGGTTCTAATGCCAGTGGAGGAGTGGACTTGCCAGAGAAAATGAGAGCAAGCAGGCAAAGAGAGAGAGCTTCCTTCTTCCATGTCCTTTACACAGACTGCCAGCAGAAGGTGTGGCCCATATTAAAGGTGGATCTTCCCACCTCCAAAGATCTGGATTAAAAGTGGGCCTTCCCACTTCAAATGATTTAATTAAGAAAAAAAAAAATCTCTCACAGGTGTGCCCAGCCATGTAGGTTTTTGGTTAATTCCAGATGTAGTCAAGTTGACAACCAAGAATGACCATCACTGGTGTTCAAATTGACCCCCGTCTTTGACCAACAGGCACCTCTTCTCTGGTACCAGATTAATTGTGTCTATCACATGACCTATCATCTTCAGAAATTTCATGTTTTATGTGTGACAAGCTATTCCAGAACATCTTGTATATTTCCCAACCACCCACACCCATGCTTCCCAGAGCCCCGACCCTCCATAGGGAGCAGTATTCGGAGACCAGTCTGGGTGTTAGGAACACTCTAGCTATTGGGTTTATCATTTTTAGGGCTTTTCAATGAACAAAGTTAGGGATATTGTTTTTCTAAGAGATTTTAAAAGGAGACTTGGTCTATACTAATACAAAATTAAAAAAAAGAAAACCATAATGCTGAAAATCCAATCTTTGAGAATAAGCATGATGAAGTAAGTGGAAAATCCCACATCTGCACTCATGCAAGGGCAAGCACAAGACACAGCTGGAAATATCATGCAGAATCACTTCAGCCTAGGTGTAGAGGAAGAATTCCTGCAGTCTGTGTTCACACTTGCATCTCATCCTTAAGATACTGTATTACATACACGAAGAGTTTCAGAATCTGAACTATTTCTGGTCCTAAGCCTTTGGGATAAGGGTGGCACTACCTGTCATTCAGACTCAGGACTACAGGACTTAATGAGTCTGGAGCATTCCTGCTTCTCTATTTCTCCTGGCAATTTCATTTCTCAAGGGCACTAATATCAGTGCTGCCTTGCATGATCCCATAGCACACTCTATAATTTTCACAGGAGAACAGGGACATGGCCATATATATGTGTTGGCTGTATTTCGGCCACCACACATTTTTTTCAGATCAGTTACAATTTCCTTTGCACGGCTACCTACCACATGCATGCACACCTTTTTGTGTTTGTTTCATTTTACTCTTGGTATACAAAACCTGTTTTTTAAAGCCTCAATTCGGGCTTTTGAATTATATACATGCAAATCCAGTCTTACAGATAAATACATATTCAGAGAAGTTAACTCATTCTGCTCCATTCTAGCCGATTCCTTCTTTCCTTTCCTCAATTTTTTTTTTTTGTTTTTGTTTGTTGAAACAGAGTCTCATATGGTCCAGGCTGGCCTCAAATTTGCTACGTAGCTGAGGATGGCCTTGACCTCCTGATTCTCCTCCTGAGATTGCAGTCTTCACATCCAGTTCCTTTCTCCTATGTTTTAAAATCCTACCAGTTATCCTGTTTTTAAGCACAGACATCCCTTTATCAGGTGGGTGGCAGTGGCACACACCTTTTTTGTTTTTTTGGTTTTTTTTTAAGCTGAGGATCGAACCCAGGGCCTTGGGCTTGCTAGACAAGCTCTCTACCACTGAGCTAAATCTCCAACCCTACCCTTTTATCAGAGAAGCAAATCACACCCTAGGAGTGAAGCTGAGTGGATGTCACCCGAAGGCTTACAGAAACGGATTGCTAGACTGAGCACCAGCTTCTCACCTAGTTGGGTACAAGCATTTCTTGCAAGTTCCCCTGCGATGCTGATGTCACAGGCACAGGGACCATGCTTTGAGAAGCTTGTGCTCTGCACACTTAACTGCCTTTCACTCCCCCAGCAGTGTAGTGTCCGGAGACAATCCTTCTTTGTTCCAAATTGGTCCACAGTACTCCATTATTTGGTTGAATATACAGAAGATTACCCAAGCAGCTTTTTGTTTAAGTTGTCTGTCGTCCTCTGAGGATCAAGTATCACTGCCAAGTATCATGTCAGACTCATTAAAATTTTGTCAGTTTATCCTATGAATAGCTTTCTGGAAGTAGGATTGGTAGACGACAGGGTACATTCCAATATCTTAAATACTAGATTCGTCCAGATTCCTCTGCATAGCTTCTGGGCCAATTTGAATCTGTTTCCTTACAGCCTAAATAGCTTTTTATACCCCGCACCACATTTTCCAATATAGCACTTTACAAATCGTCAAATTAGCTGCCTACTTCTAAGCACTGAAGAATATAATTAACTTGTGTTTTGGCTTCTTCCAACAAAGTATAGGTTCCATGGGTCATGGGTTCACCCAGCAAATACTATCCTATGAGAGCAGCAGACAGCTGCCCCACTGCAGCCTCTACCTAGATCCTCTATACATTGAGGTAGGCATTTCTTGGCTGTGCAAGACAGCTGTGGCTCCAGGAATGAAGAGAGCAAAGAGATGTGCTCAGGTCCTTCAGCAAGCGCATAGCAAACTAAAGCTTTCCCCACTGGCCCACACTGACTCAGAGTTAGTTACTGTTCTTTTCTCACCCTGCGTTAGAACAGCATCCAGCTACCTGTCCTCGTCCTTTGAGACCTTTAGAATCATGGGCCATGCCACATTGAAAACAGTGGCCTTCATGAAGATACACTGCAGCTGAGATGTACAGTTAACCTACCTATACTAGTCCCTAGTCAGGACCTCAGGCTCCTCCATCTTGTGACACTGTGACTCTTCCTGTTCTAGAGGCTTGATCTCCATCAGTGGCCTATGCTTAACAGAGGATTAAATGCAGGTTTGACCTTAGATATGCAAGCATCTGCACGCTTACAAATAATGGATATATTCATTGAATAATGCCAGCCCAAACCCTTTTAAAGATGCATTTAGGGCAATATATTACACAAATTAGAAAACAGCAGGTACTGCTTTCTAGTTTCCAGCTCTTTCAGATTCTAATTAGAGAGGATGCACAAAGGAGGCAATTACGTAAAAAGCAAAACTATGAGGTACTGGACTGCCGGAGCACATAGGACACCCAGCAGCTGCTGAATGGGTGACAGGGGAAAGAAGTCTGTGACTTTAGTGATTTTCTGCCACAAATCTCTCTCCTTTACAGTCCTTACTCCAGGGACATTTTCTTGGACACAGTATAGTATATAGGTAGCATATGGGGAACGTGACAGTGACTTGACATGGATTTTCAACACTATCAATTTCTTGATGATAATTCCAACATGTGGTGTATGTGCGCGCGCGCGCGCGCGCGCGCACACACACACACACACACACACACAGACACCTGCATTTTTGTGCAGTGAGTGTTGGTTGCATCTTCCTGTGCCAATGTGTACTCATTCTCCTCAGCTATGAAAGAAGAAAACTCAGACTCACAGGAAGTGACAGAGCACCGAGGGAGAGGATTCTAAGGGGAACTTGGAAGTCATGCAATCTCTCCTTCAGCTGCCCAGAGTAAACCCTGCTGACAGTCCAGTGAGGGATGAGCATGAGGGTGGCTGAGAAGGCAATCTGGGGACAGACACAAGTCTTTCAAGATGCTTCCAGAGCCCCGAGTGCAGATCAGTATACACGGGCATCAGGCCGAGGAGAGAACGCTTATTGCTGTCCCTCAAGCCAACTGTCATCCCTTTTCTTTTGGAAGCCATTGGGGAGATGAAACAGTCTTTTCTTTCTTTGGCTAAGGAAGTCCTTAGCCTACACATACCACCCAAATAAGCCAGGCCAATGATGACGCTCTGTGTGAGCCCCAGCGACTCCGATAAAAGCAGAAGTCAATTGCCAGCTTTACCTCTTTTGCTAATGACCTCTCAATTAAAGCAATTTTCCATTCCTCTCAGAGCAGAGCAGCTGGTGGCAGTTCAGAGAGACATAACCTCGTCTAAATGTCAGGGTGCTGAGTGAGAAGTGGGCAGCGCCGAGCCCGGCAAACCCTCCCGGCTCCTGCTCCCATTTGTAAGTGCCGAGTGCTGAAGTCGGTCTTCTAATTAAACTTGGCAATATTACAATGAAAAATGGGATTTGGGAGTTGGCAGGGAGGCACATAAACAAACTTTTATGTGAGTAATTAAGCCAGAGTTAAGCGAACACTGGAACCTCTTTAATAAGCGTGTAACTACAGTTAGGAGTAAAAGCTGAATGTTTTCTGAACGTCAGTGTTGCGCATG